>NC_048599.1:3473107-3725301 GCF_003668045.3 Cricetulus griseus | reverse complement strand
AGAGAGACAGAGAGAGACAGAGAGAGACAGAGAGACAGAGTCAGAGAGACAGAGAGACAGAGAGGTGTATGTGGTGGTGTGTGAGTGTGTGGTGTATGTATGTGTCTCCTGTATCTCTGTTTCTCTCTCCTCCCTCCCTCCTCAGTCATTGTCATTGCTGGTGTAACCCTCAGAAGGGGCCTTGTGGGTCTTGGAAGTTTTAGCAGCTTCCTGAGATGTAGGAGTGTCCATCTTGGAGGGAGCAGTTCAGTTCAGAGGCCACAGCTACACAGGAGCTCAGAACTTGTGGGGACAGTGGTGAGAGGAAAAGATCTTCCAGCCTGGGGCCATCATGTGCCCTGTGCCAGAGGAGGATGTAGGGGAAAGGAGGGGCAGCTTGGGGGAGGTTACACAAGGGGCAGGAAAACGTAGGCCCATGTGGGGGCTCTGTCCAAGTAAATTGAAGCTATGCAGGTGACCGAGTCAGAGATTGGGGTACACCAGGCCAGCCTGACATTTGTGAGATCTCTTATTTCCTCACACAGTTGGTGGGCTGACTCCCACCCCAGCATCTTACTCTGGTCCAGCATCATCACTCAGATGATGGACAGTGGGTGATGACTGCTCAAGGTCCTGTAGGGACCAGAACCAGCTCCAGGGAGGTCAGGATACTAAACTCTCTGTCTCCTGGAAACTATGGCATTTGGCTTCCATTTAAAATACAGCCTCAGGAAATGCATGTTGATTTATTCTGGAAGCCTGCTGGATCCTATCAGGGGGCCTTCCTAAGAGAGTAGAGAGATCAGGTTTGCCATGTGAAGAGCCGCGTGCTTCTCTTTGGATAAATCAGGGCATGATGGATGGTTGAGATGACCTTCAGTGGTGGAAGTGGGACTAGAGACCAGCTTCTCCAGGATCAAAAGCCCTGGGCTCACAAGCTTGACCTGATGCTGTGCCAAGGGGTCCTTATGGTCCTTGTTACTGCTCAGGCTTTAGTAGGGAAGGCATTATGACTCCAGCACGGGCCCCAGCACACAAGGCACTCACTTCTTGGAAGGGTGCACACAACTTCCTGATAGGTAAAAGTATATCCATCCCCCTGAATTTTGAATTTGCCAGTAGGGTGGAATCATTGAAAGAGGCTTTCAAACAGTGAATGAGTGGACTAATGAAGAACTCTCTGTGCCCCAAGCAGCTCTTAGACAAACAGCCAACTTGACAGCAGGGTCCCATAAGTAGGAAGAAAAAAGACTATGTTCGGGCAGGGTGAGGTGCTCTCCTAACTGCTAAACCATCTCTCTAGCCTAGAAGAAAAAAAATTAAAACGGGGTATATTGTTACTGAATTTTGGGAGTTCTTTATATAAACTGGAAAAAAACTTATATGGAATATCCTTTATTTAAATGCTGAGATTCTGTCTGAATTTTCAAAAGCAATGCATGGGCACTATAGCACATATGTGGACTAGAGTTGCCGGGGTCACCCTTTGGCACCCATGGGCATGAGCTGGTGTGTATGTTCGTGAGTTTCTTTGCATCTGTCATTGGGACAATCACATGCACGTGTGTCATACATACGTTCATAGTCACACCCACCACACTCCCTGGTCCCACCCCCTTGCTGTTGCCTTCCTCTGTTTCTGAGCTTTCTAATTTTATAAGATGGGAGTCTCATTTAGCCTAAGCTAGCTTCACATTCACTGGAGATGATCTCAAACTTCTGATCCTCCTGAGAGTTGGGATCACAGCTGTGACCTACCATGCCCAGCTTGTGTTTGTGTTTGAGCAGTATGTACATTCATGTCTGTGGGAGTGGAGTGAGCCTCTACTCAGAGAATGCTGGAGCATGGTCGACTCAGCGCTTGGCCTGACCTGGTCCCCACTCTCTTCCCTGGAAGGGGGAGGGTGCGGTGTGACTGCCCCTTGTCATAGCCCACTGTTGCTAGGATTCTCAGAGCAGTGCCGGGAAGCGGGTCTTGGCTCAGGCAACAAAAGCTGCTTTCCACAGCAGGTGCCCACTTCTCTCCCTGTAAAGAGGGTCAGGACGTGGGCAGGGTTCTGGGGGACTCCTGCAGAAGAGAACAAGCTGAGGTGACGAGGAAGGTACCAGGCAGTGTAAGCAGCTTTCTTGATGTGCCATCCCTGTGTTGTCCTAAGTTGAACTTGCCCTGTAGCCAAAGGCAGTACCATCTTAACAGGAGCACTCTACCTAGTATGTCTGTGGTGTTCGTGTCCATGCCCAGTCTGTCTGAGGATGTTTCCACTGTGGCAGGGGGAGTCTCTGGCTCACTATCTGGACTCCAACCTCCAGAGCAGCTCCTAAGCCACATGGTTACCCAATTATTTGGAGTTAGTGTTGCACCTGTTGCCATCTTTGCCAGATACTTATCATCGTGTGAGTTTTACCAAAGATGCCTTCAGCTTTGTCTTCATTAACACATTCTCATGGTCCAGTCCTCTTCAATATCCATCTTCCTCTCATCACCGTTGTCTCAGCAACAGCCTCACCCTCATCTTTACTCACTCCTGGTGCATCCTCCTGGCTGACAAAGCACCCTGGCAATGCTGGCTATTGGTCCTCTTGATGCCCAGGGTCCCTGCCTGGTGGAAAAGGGAACTCTTGGAATCTATGGGGCAGAGTAGAGACATTGCAGACTTTGGTCTAGCCAAGGATACCCCTGTGTAGTGGAGTTGATGGAAAGCTGGCATAAAACTATTGGCCACCCTTGGAGGGCTCTGTTCAGGATCACCATTTTTGTATGTTGAAATGCAGGAAGGACTGGCTGACCTTTGACCCCAGGAAACCCTGAGCATGGTTAATGGGACTTCCAGTTGTTGAATCAACAATCTCCAGCAAACTGAGATCAGGTCTGTTTCACCCACTGTCCCACCATGGCCCCCTTTTGCCTTGGCTCCTGCTCCACCTCTGTGGAGATCACCACTTCTTCCACTAGGCAGGTCCAGCCTTCTGACACTGATGCAGTTGTCTGCAGAGTTCATGTTCAAGAACTGTGTAATGGAGTTACACTCACAGTCCCAAAAACTCTCAATGCTTTATTGTAAAAAGACAAAGTCAGGAGACAGGACTCTCTGTCTCTGTGTGTATACATGTATGTGTACATATGCTTGTGTATGAGCGTGTGTGTGTGTGTGTGTGTGTGTGTGTGTGTGTGTGTGTGTATGCATGTGTGTGTGCATCTGAGTGTGTGTATGCTTGTGTGTGTTTGAGTATTCTTGAGTGTGTGTATGCTTGTGTGTGTGCGTCTGAGTGTGTGTATGCTTGTGTGTGTTTGAGTATTCTTGAGTGTGTGTATGCTTGTGTGTGTTTGTGTATTCTTGTGTGTGTATGAGCATGTATGCATGTGTATATATGCATGTGTGTGTGTGCATCTGAGTGTGTGTATGCTTTGTGTTTGTGTATGAGTGTGTGTGTATGCATGTGTGTGTGTATGCATGTGTGTATACATACATACATACAGAGTGTGTAAATGCTTGTGTGTGTGTATTCTTGTGTATGAGTGTGTGTGTGTGCATGTGTGTATGCATGTGTGTGTATACATGTGTGTGTACACACATACATACATACATACATACATACATACATACATACATACATCCCGATCTTCATGTGCTGCCCTGGATGCAGACATCTGGGAGAAGATGGGCAGGGAAGGAGATGAGGGAGCTCTGCAGACCCTGGACGCTGGACCAGTGGTACCTCCACTCCTTTGAGAAACCCCTTTGCCATTACCACTGCAATTCGGTTTAGCCACAGAGCTTCCTGACTGCCCTTGTGTGGCCCTCTATACTGCATATGGCCACAGGGCAGAGCACCCTCCTCGGCTCCAGGCCCTGGATATCTATCACTGGGTTGCTTAGCACACGAGATCATACATGCCTGTCCCTGCTTCAGATGCTTTCCTCAGGCACACATCCATAAGTGCTTTGCTTCCCAGCGTTCGGGTGGGAGCTCTCAGTGGGAACAGCTTTGACACATCTTCCACAAGAGGCGTGAGAGCTCGGACACCCAGAGCAGTCTGCACAGACTTCCTCAGGCGTTTACAACACCCCATCCTTACACTCAGCCCCACACTCACGCCACAGCAGCTTTAGAATCTTCCTGGCCCTGGCTCCAGAATGTTCCCATTTGGCTTTCATAGCAATGACATGTTCCTTTTCTAACCATCGTAAGTCAAGCAGTCAATGTACAGAAGCTTAATTAAATTACCTAGTTCCAGTACTAAGCACAGCTGGTGCCGCAGGGCTAGAACAGAAGCTGCCACTCATGGATGGAGAGACAGCTGTGGGATCCCTGGCAGGCAGGGGTGGGTGTACAGGTCTGGACCTAGGAGGGGGCAGGCCCTGAGCACAGCTTGGCCCCTCAGGCATGTCTGCAGCTGTGTCCTGGGTAGACTCCCTTCCCCTTCAGGAACCCACTGTGGGATCCACACTAAGCTCACACTTTGCTTCCCATTGAGGCAGCTGGTGTGGTCTGGATTGTAGCTATTGGATCCTGCCCCTCAGCTCTTTGAGTATTTGGTTGGGTGACTAGGGGGGACCACTTTTTCATTTTGAAGTCTCTAATGTGCTCAACTCTGACCATCTGAGAGACAAGATGAATGGGAAGTTCAAGGGCAGATCAGACTCTACAGTTAATTTGTGGAGAAGCTGGCATTGAGGCAGAGGTTGAGTAGAGCCCAGGTGTCTTTGTGAGTGTCTGAGTAGGGTGGGGTGCGGCTGTTACCACATGTGTGCACATGTGTAAAGCTAGACCTTGGATGTCATCCTCAGGAATGCCATCCATCCACCTCCTTTGAAACGGGTCTCTCTCTGGTCTGGGGCTTACCAGTTAGGCTAGGTTGGCTGCCCAGAAAGCCTGGGGATCTTCCTGTCTCTGCCTCCCAGCAGATAACTGGATAGTGAATAGACTAGCATGCCTGGGCTCTGGGGATCCAAACTCAGGCCCTTGTGATTGTAAGTCAGATGTTTCCAACTGAGCCGTCTACCTAGCCCCTGACAGATTATCGCACAAGAAATGATCGTCATAAGCATTCATCTTTATGCTCTTTTGTTTATTTCAGAGTCTGTCAACCCTTCCACACCAGGGCCAACACAGAGGCTCTGGCTTTTTACACACTGTATTGTAACTATAGTGGACATTTTGTGTGTGTGTGTGTGTGTGTATTATTCTGTGTGGTGTGTGTTATTCTGTGTGTGGTGTACTCCCTCTCTCTCTCTCTCTCTCTCTCTCTCTCTCTCTCTCTCTGTGTGTGTGTGTGTGTGTGTGTGTGTGTGTGTGTGTGTGTGTTATTCTGTGTGTGGTGAAAGGGGGAGAGTGAGAGTGCATGCATGTATGTGTGTGATATTTGAGACACTTGGAAAACGTGTTCTTGGACTTGGGTCTGGTGATCTGAGAACTGGTGCTTGTATAAATTCTGTTGGTGTCTTTGATATAGAATCTCACTAGGTAGCCTTGGATAGCCTTGAACTTACAATACTTCTGTCTCTGCCTTCTAGATTCTAGGATAATAGATGGACAACACCTTGCTGGTCAGTTTTGACAAAATTTGTCATGTTGGACAAAAACATATAACAGGAGAATGTACCTATATGGCTCGTGTTACAGTCCTACCAATGATGATAGGAATATCCCCCAAAGTGAAGGGACCAAGCAGTGATGCTGAAGGTCCCAACTCCACTCTAATCAGCTGTGGTCGGGGTACCCTATCCCCATTATTGGCAACACTGTCATATCAAGCCTCCTTCTCTCTGCCACTCTGCAGTGCCATGGTGGCTCTATGTGCCCATGGCCACTCACTGGGTTCTGCAAGTACCTCTGGTCCAGCCCCACAGGGCAGTTGTCTGTGTCCCACATGCATGAGGCCGTGTGCAATAGCAGGGTCCTGGTCACTCTTTCCTGCAGAGTGGCTAGCACTGTAGAAGGGGTAAGGACTGGTAGTGAGGACAGGGTCCCAGTGGCCATCCCTCTGAGGCCAGTCCTGCACCTTCTCTGGGTTTGCCCACAGGTTGCCCCCTGCTGGTGGGAGAACCAAATTTATTGGTGGGAGTGGTCGGGGTTGGTCTGCTTCCTTATTCTGAGCCTTTCAAAGGTCTGGAGTCAGTTTCCTGGACAGAGGGAAAGGCATGCACAGAAGTTGTGATATGGGAGCAAGCTTGGGGAGCATTGTTTCTGAATGTGTGTGTACCCCAGACTCATGTGTCAATGCCTATCCCTGGTGCTATGGTATTTGGGGTGGAATCTGGGCAGAAAATTAGGGTCTCATATGGGATCAGTGCTTGTATTAGTTTTGTGGCTGTGGCAAACACCTGACTAAAGTGAGTTAAGGAAGGAAGGCTTATTTTGGCTCACAGTGTGGGAGTACAGTTCACCACCACTTTGAAGTCACCATTCATCACTGGGGAGTCATGGTGACAGGAGCTTGAGGTAACTGGTCACATGACACTCAACAGTCAGGAAGCAGCTGGTCACATGACACTCACAGTCAGGAAGCAGCCGGTCACATGACATCCACAATCAGGAAGCAGCTGGTCACATGGTATCCACAATCAGGAAGCAGCTGGTCACATGGCATCCACAGTCAGGAAGCAGCTGGTCGCATGACATCCACAGACAGGCAGCAGCTGGTCACATGACATCCACAGTCAGGAAGCAGCTGGTCGCATGACATCCACAGTCAGGAAGCAGCTGGTCGCATGACATCCACAGTCAGGAAGCATCTGGTCGCATGACACCCACAGTCAAGAAGCAGCTGGTTGCATGGCATCACAGTCAGAAAGCAGCTGGTCGCATGACATCCACAGTCAGGAAGCAGCTGGTTGCATGGCATCCACAGCCAGGAAGCAGCTGGTTGCATGGCATCCACAGTCAGAAAGCAGCTGGTCGCATGGCATCCACAGTCAGGAAGCAGCTGGTCGCATGGCATCCAGTCGGGAAGCAGCTGGTTGCATGGCATCCAGTCAGGAAGCAGCTGGTCGCATGACATCCACAGTCAGGAAGCAGCTGGTCACATGGCATCCACAGTCAGGAAGCAGCTGGTTGCATGGCATCCAGTCAGGAAGCAGCTGGTCACATGACATCCACAGTCAGGAAGCAGCTGGTCGCATGACACCCACAGTCAGGAAGCAGCTGGTTGCATGGCATCCAGTCAGGAAGCAGCTGGTCACATGGTATCCACAGTCAGGAAGCAGCTGGTCACATGACATCCACAGTCAGAAAGCAGCTGGTCGCATGGCATCCAACAGGAAGCAGCTGGTCACATGACATCCACAGTCAGGAAGCAGCTGGTCACATGGCATCCAACAGGAATCATCTGGTCGCATGACATCCACAGTCAGGAAGCAGCTGGTTGCATGACATCCACAGTCAGGAAGCAGCTGGTTGCATGGCATCCAGTCAGGAAGCAGCTGGTCACATGGCATCCAACAGGAATCATCTGGTCGTATGACATCCACAGTCAGAAAGCAGCTGGTTGCATGGCATCCACAGTCAGAAAGCAGCTGGTCGCATGGCATCCACAGTCAGAAAGCAGCTGGTCGCATGACATCCACAGTCAGGATGCAGCTGGTTGCATGGCATCCACAGTCAGGAAGCAGCTGGTCACATGGCATCCAACAGGAAGCAGCTGGTCACATGACATCCACAGTCAGGAAGCAGCTGGTCGCATGGCATCCACAGTCAGAAAGCAGCTGGTCGCATGACATCCACAGTCAGGAAGCAGCTGGTTGCATGGCATCCAGTCAGGAAGCAGCTGGTCACATGGCATCCAACAGGAATCATCTGGTCGCATGACATCCACAGTCAGGAATCATCTGGTCACATGGCATCCAACAGGAATCATCTGGTCACATGACATCCACAGTCAGGAAGCAGCTGGTCACATGGCATCCACAGTCAGGAAGCAGCTGGTCACATGACATCCACAGTCAGGAAGCAGCTGGTCACATGGCATCCACAGTCAGGAAGCAGCTGGTCACATGGCATCCACAGTCAGGAAGCAGCTGGTCGCATGACATCCACAGTCAGGAAGCAGCTGGTCGCATGACATCCATCAGGAAGCAGCTGGTCGCATGACATCCAGTCAGGAAGCAGCTGGTCACATGGCATCCACAGTCAGGAAGCAGCTGGTCGCATGACATCCACAATCAGGAAGCAGCTGGTCGCATGACATCCACAGTCAGGAAGCAGCTGGTCGCATGACATCCACAGTCAGGAAGCAGCTGGTCGCATGACATCCACAGTCAGGAAGCAGCTGGTCGCATGACATCCACAGTCAGGAAGCAGCTGGTCGCATGACATCCATCATGAAGCAGCTGGTTGCATGACATCCAGTCAGGAAGCAGCTGGTCGCATGGCATCCGCAGTCAGGAATCATCTGGTCACATGACATCCACAGTCAGGGAGCATGGAGCTGAACTCTGGTGCTGGGCTCACTGTCTCCTTTCTATTTAGTCAGAGACCACAGCCCATGGGATGATGCTGCCTGAATTCAGGGCGTGCCCTCCCATCTGAGTTAAACTTTCTGGAAAGATCAAATTCAGTCAAACTGACAGTGAACATGAGCCACCACAGCCTTCTATCAAAGAGGCGCAGGGAGACCTCCCTCCCTCCGTATGGGAGTAGGGCATATGCACTTGCTTACCCAATCCACTGGCACAGAGGCTTAGGCTTCCATACTCCAGAAATGGGGGATGTACACTCCTGTGCTTCATCACCCACTCTGGTCATGCTTTATTGTTACGGCAGACAAAGAGTAAGCCAGCAAGTCAGCCAGACCAAGAGAAGAGAGGCCAGAGAAGGAGCAGGCAGAGAGTAGGTGGCAGCAGGGTCAGGGACAGCAGGCTCACAGCGCCAGGCTCAGCTCCTGAGAGGGCTTTCTGATAACCAGGTGCATGTCCACCCGGCCTCCTTCCAGGGTGCCTGCTATGGTAGCATGGGGCTCTTCAGGGCTCTACAGGTGAAGGGTGGTTTAGCACAGGCACTTTCATGATCCTGACCTGGGCCACTGTGGGACAGTGTTAGCTCTTCCTGGCCAGACTCAGCCTTGTCTGAGACCAGAGGGCCAAACAGGGTGGCAGGGTCTGGTCAGGTATAGGTTGCCCTTTTCCTTCTGCCTTTTGTCCTCAGCAGCAGCTTGTTGACCAGCTTGAGCCATCCATATCTGTACTTTGTTCTGCCCTGTGCATGGGGACACAAAGGGATCATGTATACACCTTTTAGCAAGTCACCTATGAGGTGACAGGCCTGTCCTGTTTTTCAACATTCAGTTGGCGGTGCTGTCTTGGTAGCTGCCCCTGGTAACACTCATAGTTTCTCTGCCCTGGCCCTCCCTTTCTGCCACGTGTGCTCCTGTCTCTCCTCCTCAGGGTACAACCCTCTCTTCAGAATCAGATCCTGACAGGTGGCCTTTAGAACAATGGCCTCTTCTTCCCTGAGAAGAAAGAACTCTCCATGGGCAGCTGACATGTGAGGTCCCAAGAATGGGTGACCTGTCCTTCCCCAGCCAGGTGCCCCTAACTCTACTCCTTTCTCTGTCTCAAGGCATCTCCTGAGGGTGTGAGCGTCTCCTGGAGCATTCTCTAGTGTCCCTCTGGGGTTCGTTGTTTCTGGGGACTTGTCATTTTAGTGTTGTGAATATTGGGAGCAGAGCGGTCAAATTAATACCTCTTAGGTAGCATGGGACTCATCTAGAGAGGCAAGTGTTCTTGGCCTGCTGGCCTCTGCCTGAGTGCCATGTGACTGGAAGCAGGACCCTCTCAGTAGTCCTAGTACCTCAGGGGCCCTGACTCTTGCTTGCATGGGGAGAGTTTCCCTGAGCTTTTGTAGGCATCCTGGAAACACCCTTTCCCCACATAGGGTGGGTGGGCCACAGCGTCAGGTAAGTGGAAATAGCAAGCCTCACAGTATTGATAGCGCAGCCCAGAGGGCACCAGGACCCATGCAAGCTTCCACTCACTCTGTGTCACCAGTCCTCACTGTAGATGCAGAGAAGTGCCGCCCAGGGCAAGGGTGCATGGCAGCCACTGGCAGGAGCTATCCCTGGGGCCTCTGGGGATTCTGGGGTAGGGTCATGGAGGGTCAGTGCTGGAGGCTCCTCCAGTGATTCTGTCCTGACTCCAGGAGGAAGTGTCCTGCAGAGTAAGGGCCAGCCCCTGAGCAGTGAAGACTTGCCCCCCTCCACTTGAATGTCCCAAGGATGTGGGCTGTGGCACATGAACCAACATGAATGGAGCACAGATTGCTTCCTGGAAGACCAGGGCTCTGGAAGGGAAGAAAGAGCCTTGCTCTGTCCAGAACCTTACCAAGAATCTTTCCTGTGTCTCAAGAAGCATCTGCCCTGTGCTGTGGTGGCAGCCCTTGGGACCTGGTGCATTAGCCACTGGTGTCATCCTGATGACTATGTAGGTGTAGCAATGCAATTCTCACCCTGTCTCCTAATGAGGCCGTGTCTGAGCTCCTGCATAAGATGTATGCTATTTTATGGAGACGTAATTTCCCTTTTCTCCCCTCATATTCTGAATAGGACATGACATCGATTGTGTGCGTGTGGGTGCGTGCCTGTACGTGCGTGTTGTGTGTGAAGGATAGAGATCCATGATGTCTTCCTCAATCTCTTTCTACTTTTCTCTTTGAGAAAGGGCTTCACACTGGATTCAGAGCTCAGACTCAGCTTGGCTGGCTGGCCAGCAAGCCCCAGGGATCATCCTGTCTCCACTTCCCCAGTGGTGGTATTACAGGCATGAAATGCTGTGACCCATTTGTTGTTGTTATTTTACATATTGTGCATAAAATGCACATTTTATGCTCTTAGCTCTCTAAGGGTGATTGTCACTGTGATCAGATGTGGAAACCCCTGGGGTATTGGGAATGAGTACAGTTATAAACAGAAGGTTGCTGGGTAGGAACCAACTCTAAGACAGGGAAGTAGACACTGAACAAGCTGCAGGTATAAGGGTGGCATGAGGAGACGTTGGCTTTGGACATGGGAATGGAGGCTCTGCGTCCACACGTACCCTTGTGTCAGAAAGTTGGAGCAAACAGCTGCTGTGACAGGATCACCGTGTGTGTGTGTGTGTGTGTGTGTGTGTGTGTGTGTGTGTGTGTGTGTGTGTATGCGTATGTCTGTGTATATGTGTATGCATGTGTATGTGTGTGAGTGTGTATGTATATGTGTCTGTGTATGTGTGTGTGTATGTGTATTGTGTGTGCATGTGTGTGTGTATGAGTGTGTATGTATATGCGTGTGTCTGTGTGTATGTGTGTGTCTGTATTTGTGTCTGTGTGAGTGTGAGTGTGTGTGTGTGTGTGTAGGGGTGGGGTGGGTGGGTGTGGGTGTGTCTGTGTGGTGTGTGTGTGTATGTATGTGTGTATGTATATGTGCGTGCATGTGTGTGTGGTGTGTATGACTGTGTGTGCATGTGTGTATGTGTGTGTATGTGTGTGTCTGTGGGTGTTGTGTGTGTGGTGTGTATGTCTGTGTGTGTGTGTGCATGTGTATGTGTGTTGTGCGTCTGTGTGGTGTGTGTGTGTGTGTGTGTGTGTGTGTGTGTGTATGTGTGTGTCTGTATGGTATGTGTGTGTCTGTCTGTGTTTATGTGTGTGTGGTATGTATGTCTTGTGTATGTGCATATGTGTATGTGTGTGTATGTGTGTATGTGTGTGTGTTGTGCATCTGCGTGTATGGTGTGTGTGTGGTGTGTGTGTGGTGTGGTGTGTGTGTATGTGTGTGTGTGTGTGTGTGTGTGTGTGTGTGTGTGTGGTGTATGTGTGTGATAGCAGCTGGCATCTCCATAGGTAAGCCTTCAGTGAGTGGAGAGTCCTCTACTCAGAGGGTGGATTCCAATGTGGGCACACTCTTTCCTAGGTCTGGAGCTGGCTAGGGCCTCTGTTGGGTGTTCAGTCCTGGTCTCCTTGTGGCACCTTGCTTTTGTCACGTGGGCCTACTCCCTGGAACCACCCTGGAGAAGACTCTTGACCCCATTCTCTAGTTGCACTCTTGTTACCTAGAGGTTTGTGACTCAGGGCCCATGCGCTGTCACCTTTGATGGTAGCAGGCAGTAGTGAAAAGAACTTTCCACTTGCCTGGTTGTGGATCTCAGTGGCGGTGTCTGCGCCCCCTCATGGGGAATCCCAGTTTCACAGTGACTCAGGGCTAGCTTTGGGGCAGGATCACCTCCCAAAATAGCCGCATGATCTGTGGGTGCAGTGCCATCTGCTCTCCAGCTGCAGGCCGTCTCTAGGCAGCATCTGCCTCTTCTGGAAGGAAGCTCTCCATATTGGCCCAACACTTAGTTGACCTGGTGAGACCCTGAATGGAGTGTAGGTTAGGATGGCATTGAAACTGGCAGCTGGGAATCAATTCTTAGAGAGCTGTAACTGTGCCCCCTTCGTAAGCCAGACCCACTGTGTGTTGAGCTTCTCAAACTTTCCTGTGGACCTGTAGTCATCTAGCCCTGAGCATCAGGTAGCTAAGGCCATGTGCCAAGGAGGACTTGGAGACTGCTCTCCTCTGAGGGCCTGATGCGTGCTGCCTGTACCTCATCGTCTCAGTGGCCCTGATGGGGAACCTAAGACTTGGGTGCAGCATCTGCCCACTGTTCAGCAGGAAAAGCAAACATCAGAGGGGTTAGGTTCCTATCGTCCAGAGTCAGCTTTCAACGGTGCTTCTTATATACAGGAGGATGGGCGAACGTAATGGAAACTGCAAGTTTATACAAGTCATGGATACACAGAGAGCTTAGAGCTAAGGTGAAGGGAAGACATTGCCTGCGGATGGATGGGCGGTATATGAATTAGAATTACACGGTAGATTAAGGCTTGAACACTGTAACTGGGGGAAGGTATCCTGAAGGAACCATGTGGGGAGGAAGGACAAGCAGGAGCTTGGCTGTAGCAGAGAGTTGTAGCAGGCAATGTGATCAGGAACAAGATGGAACCTGAGATAGATTATTAACTGGTAATTTATTGGGAAATATATACTCACACAAGGAATCAGTAACCAGATTTGGCACTCCGAGAAGTCCAGTCCCAGATGCTTCCAAGAGCTGGCTGAACCCTGAGAGAGAGAGAGAGCCTGGCTCCTCGTTGCCCTTTATCCTACCCCTCTCCGTACCTGTGACCATGCCCAGTTGGTTGGTCCTCTGTCATCGGTACAGGTATTGGGGTCTCTCCCTACAGCAGTGTGTGCTGAGTGCTTTCTGCATGGACCTTCCCAGGTCCTCCTGATACCAGACTGGCCCTTCTGTGAGGAGAAGTAGTGAGGCTCAGACAAGATCAGGGCTCTTCCTGGGTCGGCTATGGCAGGGTCTGAAGCCAAGCCTCCTGGCTGGGCCTGAGCTGCCATTGCCGGGTGTGCACAAGGCACCATGCCAGAGAGTCATCTCAGAGGCTTGCCCTGTTTTCACAGGGAGGTTCCTGTCATTCTTACACATACAGTATTTACATATAATGTCGTGGAATGTGTAAGTAAAGCACCAAGACCTTTTGGCCCACAAAATCTGAGTTCTTGCTTTTTGGATTGGTGATATATTTTGGGGTGGTTTTTATGGTACATACACACAGCTGTACATTTTGAAAGTGGGAAATATTGAGATTTTGTACCTTGGCCAACCCAACTATCATTCCAAACACTATGTTTGTGTGTGTGTGTGGAGAGAGAGAGAGGGGGGGGAGGGAGAGAGCGAGCACTCAGAATCTTGTTAGTGATTTTGAATTATACATCATATTTACAAACAGTTTTGTCACCATTCTCATCCTCGGAGGGACAGGTCATCAGTGTTTGTTCTTTCATGATGGCTGTAGCTTTGTCCCCAGGTAGCAATCACTCCTGTCTGTCATGATAAAGTGCAAGGGGGACCTTGGCAGATTCCATAGCAGGCGAGGATGACCACGACAGAGGGACAAACATGCCAGGCAGGTAGAGCTTAAGTGAGAAGTTTTATTAAAAGGAAAGGGGGAAGAAGGAAAGAGAAAAAGAGGTAAGGAGGGAGAGACGGGTAGAGGGAGGGAGGGAGGGAAGAAGGAAGGAAAGAGGGAGGGAGGGAGGGAGGGAGGGAGGGAGGGAGGGAAGGAAGGATGGAAGGAAGGAAGAATATGAGTACCTTAGGGAGGAGGGTGTGTCTGATGGAAGGGAGGGGAGAGGGTGTGACTGAGAGAGAGCTTGGGAGTGTCTGACGAAGGAAGGGTATGTCTAAGGCAGAGGACCTGAGTGTCTGTCTGATGAAGGAGCCCTTCCTATGGTTCCAGGCCTACAGAGAGGCTGCCAGCAGAGGAGACCAAGGCTTCACACAGCAGAGGACAGCAGTCACAATGCTAGTGTCTACCCACATTCAGTCTGTGCTGGTCCTCTCTGCTCTCTAAGTGGGTGAAGCAAGGGGTTCAGCTAGCACAGGCCAGGCTGGGGAGAGTATGGCCCCTGATAGCCAATGGCCAGGCCAGAGCTGAGTCTGATTTTCACAAGTCAGTAATCTGACTCCAGGTACTGACCAGTGGAGCAAAAGCTTGCCAGCCTCCCACAGACAGGTGCAGGCTCCCCCTTTACCTTCAGTGTCCAACTGGGGGTTGCACCCACTGTGTGCTGGCACCTCTACCGCCACACTCCAGTTCACCATCTCCCTCTGCCACCTCTTCCTCTCTGTGCCCTGACTGCCCATTCCTGGCTGGATTCATAGCACATGGCAGGGCTATAGGTGACTTTCAGGTTGACAGCCTCAGAAAGCCACTGAAGGTCACTGTCTTATTAGCTTCCCTGCACCTTGTTATAGTAAGAAATTACCAGTACGGAGTCAGGTAGAAATATAAGGGTATTTAATAGGGAAAAGCCTTACTTACAGAGCGAACCAGCCAGCCGGTGGTAGTCTGTACAGCAAGAAGCAAAGAGAGAAACCGAAACCGAAAACGCAGTCCCCCTACTCACTCTGACCACGCCCTCACAAGCCCTCAGGTACTCTTGTAGCCAGCCCCTAAGAAGGCGTGGCTACAGCTTCCCCTACAATTCCCCTTTTAGTCTAAAAGAGGATTAAAACTTAACAGTATAAAGGTAAAATATAACTAAACCCTAAAGTCATAAGCTATTCCTAACTAGGTATATACACTATCCTAAGTGACAACAATGGGGAAAGGGGGCGTAGCATTCTCCAAGTTATACAGCTTCCCCTACACCTTGTCCTCCAGGGACTCACAGACACCTGGGATCTGGAAGTCCCAGCTCAGTTTCCTGCAGCCTTTGGGAAATCTCTCGTGTGTGTCAGGATGCCTCCCTCTCCTCTTGGGGGCACTTCTGCCCTATGGTGCTGTGGTTCTACCCCATCAAGCCTGACTGTGGGTCGTCAGCTTCAGGTGGCAAATCATTGTCATCAAACCACACAAAGGGCAGTGGCAATGAGAACCATGAGCTAGGCATCCCACTGAGCTGTGATGCCTACAGGCCTGCTCTACCCCTCTTTGTGCTTCTGGCTTCCTTGGATTCCCGAGCACTTCTGCTGGGGAAGTTTCTTGCTGCTTCCTGACTCCTTGTCCCTAAGATGATGGCAGTAAGGCAGTAGCCCCGTCCAGACTGGATATTACAGTCCAGGGAATGGGAGAAGACCCAGTACCCATTCTGGTCATCCTTCACTAATACCTGTTGCTGCCTCTCTGGGTGACTGACAGCAAGGTGTGCCAAGTCCACTCTCAGGGAGTTCTTCGACCATAAGGGCGGTGTTCTTCAGCCCAACCCTCCTTTCACAGGCTGTGGTTCTGCCCACAAAATGTCCATGTCCTCATGGCCTGAGTGGCCACTGCATAGGCAGCCAAGGTCTGTGCACCTCAATTTCCACCAGCCTCAGCCTGACCACCTGGCTTGAAGGTCAGATTTGCCTATCCCTGCCATCTTCTGCCCACTGTCTGCTGTGGTGCTCCCTGCTTTGGATCCAGCTGTGATTCCTGTTCCCAGGGCTCCTGTAGCCTGAATTGAGACCAGGTGTCTCACTTGTTTCCCATTTGCCATATGCAGACCTCTGAAGGGTGTCAGGCTCTCATACTGTTCTGGTCTCAGATGCTGGGGTTGGGGTGGAGGCAAGGGTGATACCTCATTAACTCAGGTGCAGGCCCTGTTCCTTGAGCTAAAGCTCAGGTGGCCAGAAGCCTCTGCGAACCATCTCTTTCCAGGGTTTTGTACTTGGAGTGGGCAGCACATACCAGTTTACAAAAAATGCCTCCATCTAATTCCATAAACATTGGTTAAAAAGCTAATAATAACAGAGGTTGTAATTATAATAGTGGTAATGTTCAAAGCAAAGTGATGGGCTGCTCATACTGGCTATGTTCACATTATCTCATGGGTACAGCACTATGGGAAAGAGGAACCCACCCTGGGCATGGCAGATGGGCTGTGACTTACCCAGGGCCAGATGTGCTTGGTCTTGTGAGATACTCAGACTAACCAGCCAAGGGGCCTCATGGCAGCTCAGCTGCCTTGGTGTGGTGGTGCACAGTAGATAGGGTCCTGGACACAGGAAAGAAGGGAGAGTCTGAGCAGTTTGGCTGTTTTCAGGCCCAGGCCAATGCACTAATTTCCTATGCTCTCTGCTTGTTTTCTGCTGGGTGGTAAACTTGAAGAATGGCATTAGGGGCTAGGAGGAAGTGCCTGACACAGGTGACCACTTCACGCAGATAATGAGATCTCATGGAACAATACCCTGTTAGGGTTGCTTTTGTGAAGAAAATATTTACTTGTGTCAGAGAAAAAAATAGGCATTGATGGTCCAGATCCTGACTTCACAAGGATCATAAAGTCCTTGGGTAGGCCACTCTTGACATGAGTGCATTCTTGAGAAGTTTCTAAGTAAATGTTATGAAATTCCATTTTGTATCGACCGTGTATACAATTCTTTGGAGATCTGGTTAGTTCTCTTTGCATGTGAGAAGTAGGGCTCAGAAAAGCCAAGTACCCTGCCTGCAGATACTCAGCTAGAAAATGACAAACTGTGATCATCAGGGTCTGTTTTCCCTTTTCCAAAGCCCTCCTCTACTGCCCTGTCATTTGCCTATGGTGCTATCGCCCACTTGAACAATCCCTGTCAATGGAGTGCTTCTTGAGCAGGCTGGAAGGAGTGGGAGAACACCTTATACCGTGTTACCCCCCAGCCCCAGAGCTATCAAGATGCGGTCTACTCAAGTAGCTCGTCCTCCAGGGCCTCCTAGGCCTAACTGCAGCAGGTCATCATTGTCTCCCCTTCTTCCTGTAGTCTGCAAGCCCAGCAGGTGAGCAGCTAGGCCCCCTTCTTGTCACCAGGGTCTCAGTGCAACCGTATCTTCCTCAGATTCCCCTGCCCTGCTCAGCCCTTATCCCTGTGTGCAGACCACTGTAAAATGGCTGGTGATTTTCTTATCTGCCTTTCACTCTGGATGGCGAACCCCTAAACCTTCTATGCTCAGCAGTGTGTGATGCATAACTGGTAGTCCAGGGTCCTTTGAGAGGGTTTAGGGCCACAGCAGCAGGGAGCAGGGGCCAGGTTTGGCAGGTATTACCTAGGACAGATGGGGAGAGTCTTGGCTCTGGCTGCCAGACAGAAGTTGTCAGGGTCCAGGTTCAAATCTCAGGGAACATTAGGAATACAGTGGAGCCCCCACCACACACACAAACCCTAAAAGAGCTACAAGACAAAGCTCTGGGTGAGCCCAAAGCAAACATGTTCCAGTGTGGAGCACATCCACTACGCCCTGGTCTTTGTGCTAGTACAGGGGTTATAAATAGATGCATTTCTGGAGACAGGATTTTCACATGGGCAAAATGTTATAGCCCCCAGCTCTGAGTATTCAGGACCTTGGCCCTGATGCTCTCTACAGTGGCTGAGGGTCCGAAAGTAGGAAGGCTTCTGCAAGGCCATTATTTTAGATAAAAATAATTGGAGCTTGGCATTGATTTTGTCTAATTATGCCTCCCTCTCCCGACAAGCCCTTTGTTTATGTTTTGTAGGGTTTTGATGTTTTACTTTTTGGGCTGCGTCCTCCAACTCCCCCAACCAGAGACCATCTGAAAAGGAAATAGTAATTTGTCTTCTCACAGCACACTGGCACACTCATCTGCGCTGCTAGAGGGAGAAAGGGAGGAGGGAGGCGCATGTGTAGGCGGTTCCCTTCCTAGTTAGCTGGGAGATTCCCCAGCTGTCATTGGTGTTAGAGCTCTGTGCTCACTGATGGGAGGCAAGGCCCCTCAGCTGGCCCTAGACACTCCCCCTGGGTGGGGCAGAGGAGAGGAGGCTCCTCTCAGCCTAGCAGGCAGGTGGCTGTATTCCTGGGCTGATTTCCTTGTGCCGAGAATGGAGCTGATGCCTGGAAGCAAGGATCTGGGGGCATGGCTGCAACCAGAAGCCTGAAGCCCAGCAGTGGCACTGCCTGCCTCTCCCTACACTATAGAGCAGGGAGAAGACTTTCCTGAATGAATCTCTGCACTGCTTAAACATCCATGTGGCTGGGTGAACTGTACACACAAGGCAGGAGGGGGCAGGTGATGATGTGGAGTGGAACAAGGACTTCCTCAGCATTGGCTCTGTGGACCAGCTATCCCTCCTACATGGAAGTCTGACTTGATTTTGCCAGCAAGAGGTTCTAGTGGTCCACTCTCTTCTCCCTTTTGGAAGGTGATCTTGAACTTCAGGGGTGTATGCCAGGCACCTCTCATTGCACAGACCCTGGGTAGAACTTCCAGGAAGCCACCATGGTGCAAAACATAATCTTAGTGTTTTTCCGCAGAAGGCTGAGCCAGAGACCAGCTGTGGAGGAGCTGGAGAGAAGAAATATCCTGAAACGTGAGTAGCGGGTGATTCCTCTAGAGGTTTCCCTAACATGTGCTGAGGCTGCTGCAGGAATCTGAGCTCTCATAGCCCAGGCCAGCTCTGCAGACTGAATAAAGCTGGGTTCCCTTAAATCTGAATATCTAAGTGATTCTGAAAGAAAAGGCCTCAAAGTGGCTGCATCCAAGAAAGCTCCTTCTAAAATAAAATAAAAAAGTAGCTCTTTCTAACATAATTGAAGATGCTCTTATCTTCAGGTTTATTAGATGGTCCTGTAGACTCCAGGGAAACAAATGAAACAGATCATTAACCCTATGTGTGTTGGGTGCCAAGCAGAGCTTCTAGGGAGTTTGCAGTAGGGTCCTATGGGCATTAGAAATCACAGACCCAGCCAGGAGTTGTACCCCTTGCTTGTTCCTCCTGGAAGAAATAAATGACAGCTCACTAGAGCAGAGAAACTTCTGTGGCTCAGAACTTTGGGTTCCAGTCCAGTTAGGTGTGTAATTGTAATGTACTGAACCCAGGTGTCTAGCAACAATGTCCACTGTATGCAAGTTTCATGGTATTTGATGATGGAAGGTAGTCAAACCCACCAAAGGTGTACCCTGAGTAGTGCTTATCTGGCTTACAGACTGTTTTCCACAATATGTGCTCTTTGGGTCAATCCAGTAGCATGACTCTTAAGCTTTTCTCTTGCCTTGTGCTGCATACTCCACTTCCCTGGTGTTCTTTGTGAACACCTTTCTCAAAGTTGTAACAGCACCAAGACTGACCTGGTACTACCAGAGAGGCTGCAGAATCTTGATCTGCACATGCAATTCAACCCACCCCTTTGTCTTTGCCTCAATACTGCCTTTAACCTTAAAGCTATCCCCTCCTTTGTAGATTGCTGGGGGAAAACCAAGATTAGGAATTCCTTTATGTTGCCTAGACTGTGGCTGAAACTATGCTTGATCAAGTCCACAGGAGTAAAGATATTTTAGTTATCAAATGTTTGGATATTAAAACATAAAGCCACTTATTTAAAATTCATTCTTATGTCACTGATACTATTCAAATCTATGGTCTAGATTTGAACAAGGCAAGTTCCATGTTTTAGGACATGCCAATGTGATATCATGACAGCAAGAGAACCCCAATCCTTGTATCCATAGCAGTGTCTTCTCTTCCATCTGTGTAACCTGTATTTCTAATTGTTACTATCTGAAATAAACAGTCTTAAAAATAGATTCTGCTTGGTGAGTGAAGCTAGTAAGCAGCTGGAACTGACTGCACTCACCTTCAACACACAGAAGTGGATTTTTCTTGTGATGGCCATGGCAACACACTGTAAACACAGTGCCTTCGCCAGCAAGCCAGATTTATCCTTAGCCCAGAAACCTTGTCAAATGTACTGAGTGGGAGGATCTGAGGAGCCCACTATTTGATATTGTGCTGTTCTGTTCTGTGGCAAGGATTGGGCTACCACATATGGAATAAGAGCAGCACACCTAGCTATGCACAGTACATATAGTTCCACTTGTGACTGAACTTTGTGTTTTCTCCCCTTAAAAAGAAGACATATGAACAGTCAGTGCATCTGACACACCCTCAGAATTTCACATATTGGTGACCTAATTGAATATGATGACTGGACTCAGTCTGTGCCAGACATGACCTGGAGTGTGTTCCTTAATCCTTGCCAAAATCTGAGAGTTGTATTGTTGTCCCCATTTTACTAGTGAGGCAACTAAAGGCCCCGAGGAAACGTGACATTTTAACACATGAATACTGGCTCACCTCTCCTGGCTGTCCAAGTTCTTAGTCACCCACCACATACAAAGTAATCACACATTCCTGGGTGCCTATGGAGAGGCACATGGAGCTGTCCAAGGTTCTGGAATAACTTCTCCAAGGTGTGTTGTCTACCCCTAGTGGTAATATTGTCATTTTCACAATTAAGGGGGAATAGGGGATCCCGCTTTTCCGCCATCTTTTCACAAGGATACTGTACTTGGGGTTTGTCCAGGGCCTTTGTAAGAAACCACAACTGATTCCATGCTCTAGTTCCAACCTCTCGAGGCTGGCCTGATGACAGTTTCAGGGTTTCCTGGTTGTTTCACTACTTTGTGACCATAGCTTACAACAATGCATTTTCTATTACCACATATGGCTAAAGAACTAAACATATAACAAGATTGTGTTTTTCTCTAAAATTCTCTAAGAATTTTAAATGAGAAAAGAAAGCACAGTTAGATGCATTAAATGCCCACACACCCAATCTCCCCAATACACAAGTGTTTGAAATGCATCATTTAAGTACAGATAATGTAAAATTATGTTAGATTTAGGCTGAAAGCATGGGCTGTGCTGCTGTTCTGTGTGCTGGTGGCTGGGATCTATTTCCCAGGCAGGAATTCTGTTAAGGTTGGGGACCTGAGTCCAACCAGAATGCCAGAAATAGGACTGCATTCTTCTCTCTGCATCCAAGGGCCAGCCTTATATTACTACAGAATTTCAACATGCTGGACTACCGTTAGCTCCCAAGTATAGTGTGAACACAACTCAAGAGGCAAAGCCACTCCAAGGGCCTTTAGCACCTTAGAAGGTATTGTCAAAAACAAGTATTTATGCTTCAACAATGAAAAAGCAGCTGGGTTGTGGGTATGTTCACATTTGATACTATGTTGCCCAGAATCTGAAGTTCATGTTTTATGCTAGCTGTCTAAAAGGTGTATACACTTGTTAAATGAAGTACAAAAGATAAACTGTGACTTAGAGATGAACATGTGCTTGGTTATTGGGCTATAGCAATTGTATGCTCCCTATGTTCCTAGATATAAATATACAGACTAGATATTAGGGTGGAATGAAGACCAACAGACAGCTGCTCCCCAGAAGTAAGCAGTAACAACATACTTCTCCTGTATAGGAAGGATGAGCATATGTCCTGAGCAGCTTTTGGGAAAGTGACTCAAAAAAAAAAAAAAAAAACTGATATGTCAAAAGATACCATCTACAAAGTGGCCATAGGAAACCTGGTGCTTGCTTGTGCAACAAGAAATGTTCAACCTGATTCTATCTCTGTTTTAATCTTTCACAGAAAGGAATGATCAGACAGAGCAAGAAGAAAGGAGAGAAATCAAGCAAAGACTAACAAGAAAGGTATTGTCCTAGATTGTTTTCTGGGTTAAACACCATGACCAAAAGCAGCCTTGGGAAGGGTTTGTTTATATTTCCAAGCCATAGTCCATCGTTGAGGGAAACTGAGGCAGGAACTAATGCAGAGACCATGAAGAAATGCTTTCTGACTTTCTCAGATTATTTTTACACAGATCAGGGGTGGCACCACCTATAGTGGGCTCAGCCCTCCCACATCAGTCATCAGGAAAATGTCCACACAAACATACTCACAGGCCAATTTGATGGAGGCAATTCCACAATTCATATTCCCTCTTCCAAGATGACCCTAACTTATGTAGAGTGGACAAAACTAACCTGCGCAGGATTATAATCAAAGACTTTAATTTTATAAATTGATGTGAACTAGAGAAAGCTTCTACAGTATTTTGATGGGGAGTGCAAGGCATCCTGTGACTTTGTGCTTTCCCAGGCAACATGGGGTCAAGCTGCTCCAAAAGCAGTGCCCTGAACCTAGGTGGTAAGGCCCTAACAGCAATCAGTTGGGAAGGCAATAACACCCAAACACCACTTCTAATTCCTTGCCAGAAGGCAAGTGAACATTATTCTTTTACACTAAGAACTACATCCCTTCTAGACTTGTCATTCCTAGTTGCTCTCTGATTATAGAAAATGTCAGCATCAAGAGTTTGTATGACATCAAGTTAGATTTACAATGGTTGGCCTAGGAAGTAACTCCACAAGCCCAAATCTACCTTTCCTCATGCTCACACGACTGTCTGACTGACCCAGGCCAATGCTGTGAGTTTGGAGCTACCAGTACAGACTTCCAGCTCTTCATGAGAGTGGTAGTCAGCATTACAGATTGCTGACCACATGCAATTTATTCAGTGATTCCAACAACCACTCCTTGATCATTTGCTCTGTCAGGACAGGTAATTGTTGGAAGAAAGGAATTAGGCAAGGATTAATACATTCTTAAACTCTATTAGAAAATGTGTTCATGGTAACTCACAAGCACAGTTGTTTATAGATTATATATGCTTACTATGAGAAAACAAGTGTGGTATATGGTACCTAACTATAATCATCTTTTATTTCAGCTTAATCAGAGACCCACTGTTGATGAATTGAGAGACAGAAAAATTCTGATCCGCTTCAGTGACTATGTGGAAGTAGCAAGAGCGCAGGACTATGACAGGAGGGCAGACAAACCCTGGACAAGACTGTCAGCAGCAGATAAGGTACACTGCCTCTGTGCTGCCGGTGGGGAGTGGGGTGTCACATCTTATAATCAGGCTGGGGCTTTCTTAGACCCACTAGGTAAAATTATTTCCTACATCCACTTTGTTTCATGAAGATAATTTTGGATTGAATTGAGCTGGGGGACAGTTTTGTTATGAAGGACACCTAGCAGTATCATTAAGACATTTGGGGTTATCAGTGCAAGTGGTACCTGGCATAGTCAATGAGTAGGCATCACAATGTATGCAAGGGTTTCCCCTAAGAAATGGCAATTTCCAAGTGCCATGGATGTGTGAACTGCAGAACTTTGTAAGGTTGGTACAAAGGAACTAAAATGACCCAAGTACATAGGGTAAGAGACCGTTCATGTTCAAATGATATCATCTAGTAGGACATAAGTCCAGGATTATAGAGAAAGCTTTCAGAGTACTTTCTTGGAAAAGAAAAATTATATAACCACAGAATTAGTTATTCTTACATATGCTTAGAAATATTCAGTTATTATATTAACCTGGAGAAATGCTTAGAAATATTCAGTTATTATATCAACCTGGAGAAATGCTGTTACACTGGAATTGGACATGCTTAGGTGATCAAAGGAAGAGAATATCTTTAGCAGTCAGTGTTATCTGAATGCAGGAAACCATCTCACCTCAAAGGTTTTCTCCTCATCTCACCTAGACTCTGAAAGGGATCATCTGAGAAACAGTCATGATAGAGTATGCAGGGAAGATAAAGGAGGCCAGGCCAGAGGCCCTAAACAGATGCTCATTTACTTCCACACCACAAAATAGAAATATATGCCCCAAAGTTCCAGTGACCTGTGGGTTTTCTGATATCCCAATAACAATATGATCAAAAGCTGATCTTATTATTCACTGGTTCCTTTGTTAGTGTGGGAAGGGTTGTCTGCAACCTTTTGCACATTATGACATTATGACATCTGCACATTATGACACAGCAAATTAATTCCTTTCTGATTATTATATAAGTACCATACACTAACAGATTGAGCCACTGGAGCACCCCCTTTCTGATTACTGATCACAGTGTCTGCACATATTAATGGTTGAAAATATGTAAAGGTGGTAATTTGTTAACTTGAGAATCTATCCTTTTTAAATTCCAGGCAGCAATTCGTAAAGAATTAAATGAGTATAAAAGTAATGAAATGGAGGTACACGCATCCAGCAAGCACTTGACAAGGTAATTTTCTGTTGCATGAACTGCGTGGTGTCTAGCCACAAGGAGCTTTATACTCAGCACTTCCTTGGAAAATATTAAAAGTAGGGATTGGTGCTGAGAAGGGATACATAATAGTGCATAGTTGCTATGTTTAAGAAAATTGGTCTCAGCTTAAAATTTCCTTAGGTACTTAATTCCAATAACAAAAATTAACTTTAGAATTCACCATATCTAGATTGCTGAGAAATCACCCTCCATTTTCTTGTACCTATACTAATATTGTTCACCAAACCACAAAGCACAATCATTTCTTCAGCACATATTCTGATAATATATGTGTAGCATATCCAGGTGCAGAGGCTGTGACAGTGAAATATACAAAGGAAACTCCTACTTTCGTGGAGCTCATGGCAGTCAGCCAGGGTAAGGTGTTCTATTGCACAGAAGTTGGAAGAAAAACTTGTTTCCTTCGAGTGCTGTGCACATTTTCAATGTCCTTAGAGGCACATGAGAACTTAGCCAACACAATCACATTGTCCCCTTCCTTGAAGGATGTTCAAACTCCAAATGGAAAAAGAAAAAGCAACCCTGTTCTTGTACACTGCCTTCAACTGCAGTGATGGATCCCAAGTGGCTACAACACTTATTTAAAAGATTTGCTCTGTAAGCTGACTGTGGCTATGGCTACAGAAAGAAAGAAAACTATGCACACAAAAATTTTAAAGTTTCCTCTCATATTGGACAGATTAGCCTAGTTCTTATCATTCTTAATATAAGTTTAGGAAATAAAATTCTTTAATAAAATTCTTTAATACATTTTCATGTTCATTTTATTTTAAAGAAATATATAATCCTGTGTATGGAAATCAACCTTTGTTTCTGTAAGTTCTTGATAACCTTTTCAATGACAGAATTTTAAAAAATGAGCCCCCAAACCTAAAAGTAAGGAAATAATTCACTTCATAGCAGCTTTACAAAGTCAGCACAGTATTTGAGCCTCATGTAAGTTTTTTTATTGTAAGTAAGCATTTCCATGAACTTGTTGCTAATTTGAAGCTATTTTTAAGAGGAGCTCGCCCCAGGCCGAGACCTAGAACCTTTGTGTATGCTGAGAACCTCATTCACAGATTTTGCACGGAGTTGTTGGTCGTAAGGAGCTACAGCAACTCCCTTCTTGAAATCCTATATATAAACTTGAGAAACTTTGAATAGCAGTACATTTGTTCATGGAATTTTGTTGTTGTTGTTGTTTGTTTCTGACAGATTTAACTGTTAGAAATGTCTAATTTTTAAAATCATTTCTAGATTCCACAGGCCATAGAGATTTTCTTCTGAGAAGAATTTGTGTTTAATTTTTGATACCAACACTGAACATTCATCAGGGAACTTTCCTCAAGACTAACTGCTGTGTTTGTGAGAAGAGCAGAATCACACAGAGGCGCAATCCTGATCGCTCACTTAAAAGAGGAGCAACCCAGAGGACACACTCCCTTGTGTGGTGTCTGAAGAGTGTGAACTGTTGGGGTCACTTAAGGCCTAGAGTAACTCTCCCAGAAGAAACCTTGTTTGTCTTACAGTCCTGCAGTGTCTGGAGGATGGGCGACATGCATGTGCAGGCTCACATTCCCAGCCTCCGCCATGAGGGACATGTGACCCAGTGTCATTCGGTATTTTGTTGAAAAGACATTTTTATCCTGATGATTTGAAAACTAAGTTCATGTTATAGAGTGATTTACTGTACTATACTTTCTCTTTTTTATATGATGTCTAACAAAAAAATACAGCTCCAACATTTTGACTCCTGTTACTTTTGTTCTTTAATTAAATGACTACTTATTGCAGGAAATGAACCCAGGCTTTCATTTTCTTGGGGTTGGGATGAGATGTAGCTGGGAACTGTGAAAAAAACAAGTCAATTCTTAACACCTTTGATCCTTAAGTATCTAAATACATGAAAGAAAATTCCAACTTTGTTCCTCTATAGATTCTGTTAAAATATATAAAGGTTCATGCCTTGAAAAGCTAGTTACCTTTTTTTTTTCAAGTTAACTGAAAATTTATGAAGGAGTATTGAGTACATTTAATCTGGAAGCAATTTACTGGAAATAACTGGAAATCCTACCAACATGAAAATCGATGCCCTCTTTAAGAAGAGTTTTTATTTGCCTGCATTGTCAAAACCCTATTAAAAACAGTTTAGATGAATGGAGATTTGGAATAGTAGTTTACTCCGAAAGTGAGCTAGTTAACAATCCCCGACACATTAGTTGTGTTTTGTTGTTGTTGTTATTGTTCTTGTTGTTTTTGTTTTTTGCTTTTAAATCATTCAAAAGAAGCCTTCCTTTCCTTCTGCCCATTTTACTGGCTAACAGGAAATAATGGCTTGCAGCATGATCTCAAAGCTCGGAGACCTACAATCAAATCTAGGTTTTATGCTCTTCCAAGCAAGTGCCTTGCTTTCTAGGATGATCTCAGTGCTTCCTGTAATGTCTAAATGAGGTAAAATAGCTAAGATGCTGGCATGAACCCAGTGCATTCTCAGCATTCAGTGTGTTAGCTAAATAACACTAGGACTAACCAAGTGTCCTGCATAAATTCACATCTACCACACCTCACTGCTCTCCAAGCTCTTTAAAAGACTGCTTGTGGACCCTGTTGTCTATGAAACTTCCTTGACATTTGTGGTAGTGCTCTGGCCAAAGAGATCTGTGATCAGTCCTGATACTAGCAAACATTCTATTAGTTGAATTAGTTTTTAAATAAATGACAGCAGAAAGGTTCTAGCTTTACCTCTTCTATGTTGTGTGTGATTAAAGTCTTTGTAACTGGAAGCCATACCTGGATTTCACAGGCATGTAGGATACTTGCATATGGAAGAGTCCATTGATGCCTCATTTGTGGCCAGCTAACATCAAAGCATGCTTTCTTTGCTATTTCAAGATACACATTAGCAGCTCCTATTTTGTATGTTGCTCAATTTAAAAAGTGAACAGGTCAAAGTTTCAAACAAAACAAAAAAAACCTTGAAATTTCAATCTCTCTGTTCAAAGGGGAATCTGCTGCTCTTCTAGAAACTGTACTCACTTACCCTGGACAGATGACTGCTTGGAGCAGAGCCAAGTGGAGCCCTTGTAGAGGTGACCTGGTAGACACAGAAACCTTTAGGTCTCTGTTCCAGTCAAGTCCCATAGCTATGACTAATAAAATTTTAAAGTAATTTATAGGATATTCCAAAGAATGATTCAGGTTTAGTTAACCTCAAAAGTTACAAGATAACTAAAACTAATAGAAAATTTAGTATTAATGAAGGTTTTGGCAAAAGTACCCAACTTGGACCATTTTGGTTTTACTAATCATAACTATCCTCTAGCTGTACTTCTGCTGTGTTTCATCTTCCTAGGAGTGTTGTAAAGGGAACTAGAAGGATTGACAGATAAATGTGAATTAAGTATGTTTACCAACTACATCAACTTAATTCCACAGTGACTAAGTATATAACATTTGCCAAGTACCTTCAAAATTAGAGATACATACTATACAGAGTAATTTACAACTATACAGGCACAGTGATACACATATTGGGTCACCTATGACAAAATTTATATTCAAATCCAGCGGCTTAAGAAAAGTATTTCTATTGCCTTGGAATTCTTTATAACTAGTGGCTTTGAGGAGTGAGGTTCTATGAGTCAACTCCACAAACCATTTGCTATTTTTGTGAAACAAAGCAAAAAAATTAATGCAAGTAATACTAGTCTTAAAAAGCTTACAAAACTTTACTTAAAAAATCTGTGACTTTAAGATAATTTTTGAAAATTTAAGGAATTTAAAAGTTTTCTTGCTTGAGTAATTTTTGGATCATTAAATCAAGAGGGCAAAGACCACCTAAGATCAAGAGGTCCATCTTGTGGAGATTTAAAGTAACTACAGGCTTAAGCTTACTGTCACATGTACTAAGCAAGTCAGGTTTTAGCTACAAATCTACAGCCAGAAGCAAATTCAAGCCCATTAAAAATATGGGCATCAGGGTGGTTTACTTGTGTAAATACAGTTCCTTGGGGTTGACAAGAAGATCATGGGTTCAAGCCAGCCTTAACTATGTAAGACTGCATCATAAACAAACCTAAAACCAAAACAAAACCCCAAATTCATCCTCCATCTTCTCAGTACTCATTTACTGTTATTTTTAATGGAGCAACCAAAAATAGGCAAATAAGCCAGTATATGCTAATGTTTTCAAAAAGCCAATATCTGTAAATTATTCCCAACTTCTCTTCTATGCACAGATCATGATAATAGGAATACAATAAGCAATAGGAAGGTAGCAGTCATGGTTCTGTGAGAACAAGTTTTATGTTCAGAACAATCAAAATTCAGATCAACAAAAATATTTTAAAGGTCTTTAACCTGAAAATGTAAACAATTTTTAAAAGTTTTAAAACAAAATTTAAAAGTTATTATGTCATCAATAATAAATCTGAAAGTGGTGTCTATTTTATTCCTACAGATGCCTAAATGCTATTATTAAATACATGTTACACATTATCCCTTCTAAATGAAATATGATATTTTTCCACAGAAATGCAATACATTGGTACAATTCTAGTGCCTGATGAGTACACGATACCCCATTCTTTCTATTTTTGTCTGGGAATTCATAGTGTGTGCAAAGCATGGTTTAGAAAACAGCATCTTACTGTTTTTACATTTCATGTTAGTTTTGTTGACATTAATTTCCTGTGTTTTTTTGCCCAGAATTCTTTAATTCTTATTCTTACTCCAATGCTTGAATATGCCAAGAAACGTAAGTGTACCCATCATGTACAGTAAATGATTAGGTAACTGTTTACAGGGTAGATGAAGTTGATAAAATGGCTGAAGAAATCTATTCTAGCAATTAGAATTTCATACCTAGTACTGAGGCAGATTTAGCAAAATTATTTAGAAAATTTGGTACGGAATTAAAAGCTATAGGAAAACCTTATAGTCACCCATGAATTCAAAGGCCAAGCTGGTCTACTAAGTTGGTGTGGTATTAGGATGTGGCAGTATGCAGATCAGTATAGTAATGCGCAGTCTGGTGTTTATGTTTCTACCTAATTATGTTATTTTTCTGTTTTGTCTCCTTTCCATGCATATATATCTAGTACAGGTATTAGCCTCCAGCTGATTGAGAATGAGTAGAACTACCCCAGCAAGGCAGCAGATTGCAATCCAGGCAAGAAATGTCAGTCATTATCTACAAAGACCATTCATTTTTAGTAGGTCTGTAATAACTACTTAAAGTTTTACCTCTTCCATTGAGCAGGGGCTTACTATTTCTGTGGAAGAACAAAGGAAAGCTTTTGCCTTTCTGAGATGGGGGTCTTACTCTATTGCTCATCTTGGCCTCTCCTAGATTCAAAGTGTTCTTCCACCTCAGGTTCTCAAGTGTTGGGACTATAATCACAATTATTTCTAGTTGAGGGACAAAAGTGCACAACAACTAATACTCCCTCCTAAATATGGAGGGTCTATAAACTGTAGCCCACATGTCAAATCTGAACAGATCTTTTCTGGTATTTTTAAAAATATGAAATACAATGTAAATTCACTGAGATATGACAGACAGCTTAAAACATGATTGCAGAAAAGAGTTTTAAATAGAGAGAAATAAGTGATCACTTTCACTTAATATTTAGGTGATCTTGATTAGTAAGAAGACACATTTAAATAGATTTACCAAAGGAGAAACTGTTTTATAGAAGATCTTTCTCATTAATCTTGATAATAGTTTCCCTTCCCTCTACTCTTCCCAGAGCCTCCACACCTCCCCTCCCATCCAGATCTGCACCGTTTCTCTTCTTTGAAAATGAACAGGCTTCTAAAGTATAATAATAAAATACAATAAGAGTAAATGAAAACCAACACATTGGAGTAGGACAAAAACAAACAGAAGGAAAAAGAGCCCCAGAAAAAGATCCACTCATTTGCACACTCAGGAATATCATTTAGAAACACAAAACTGGAAGCCTTAATATATATGCAAATTACCTATAAGGTTAGTGCAAAAAAAACAGAAAATTTTAAAAAATATATGATAAAAGAATAAATGGGCCCTCATGAAACTGAAGAGCTTCTGTAACGCAAAAGACACTGTCAATAGGACAAAACTGCAGGCTACATAATAGGAAAAGGTCTTCAGCAATCCAACATCCAACGTATGGGGCTAATTTCTAAAATATATAAAGAATGCTTTAAAAATGGGGTACAGATCTAAACAGAATTCTCAACAGAAGAATTTCAAATGGCTAAGAAACACTTAAATGTTCAAGCCATCCTAGCCATCAGGGAAACACAATTCAAAACTACTCAGATTCCATCTTACACCTGTCAGAATGGTGAAGATCAAAAACACAAGTGACAGCTCATGCCGGAGAGGACGTGGAATGGGGGAACACTCCTCCATTGTTGGTGGAAGTGCAAATGTGTAATGGTTTCTTTGGAAATCATGTCAGCTTCTCAGAAAATTGTGAATCAATCTACCTCAAGACCCAGATATACTACTACTGGTCATGTAACCTAAGAACACTCCATCCCACCATAAGGACACTTGCTCAGCTATGTTCACAGCAGCTTTATTCATAATAGCAAGAAACAGGAAACCTAGATGTCCATCAATGGAAGAATGGATAAATAAAATGTGGTACATTTATACAATGGAGTATTACTCAGCTTTGAAAACCAGTATCATCATGAAATCTGAAGGCAGATGGATGAACTAGAAAAACTCCTGAATAAGGTAACTAACCCAGACCCAGAAAGGCAAGCATAGTATGTATTCACTTATAAGTAGATATTACCTGTAAAGAATAAACCAGGCTACAATCCACAGACCCAGAGCGGCTAGGTAAAAGAGGAGGATTCTAGGGGAGAAGCTTGGATCACTCTGGGAAGGGGAAATAGATTTTTGTGGTCAGACTGGAGTGGGAACATGAGGAATCAGGTGGGGGAATGGAGGACAGAGTACTGAAAGAGATGACTGGAAAAGGGGACATATCAGAGTAAGGTAGAAATCTAGTGCAAGGGAAACTCTTACGAATTTACAAGGATGACATCAGCTAAGACTCTTAGCAATAGCAGATATGTAGCCTGAATTGGCCATCTCCTGTGACCAGGCAAGACTTACAGTGGAGGGATTGGGACTCCAACCTAGCCACATAACTTTTGACCTATAGTCTGTCCTGCCTATAGGATACACTGGGATAAGGGTGGCACAGAGACTGTGGACGTGGCTAATAAATAACTGGTCCAGCCTGAGACCCATACCATGAGAGGGAGCCCACCAGGATCCAGAGCTAGGATAGAACCAAACATATCTGGCAAAAAAAGTCAATGTAATGATGGCTAATATCTGCTATACTCATAGACTGGTACCTAGCCCAACTGTTATCAGAGAGGTTTCACCAAGCAACTGATGGAAACAGATGCAGAGATCCACAGCCAGGTGGAGCTTGGGGAATCCTCTGGAAGGAGAGAAAGGATTGTAGGAGCTGGAGTTGTTAAGGACACTAGAAGAAAATCCACAGAATCAATTAACCTGGAGTTCACAGAGACTGAACGGATAACCTCTGCATGTATGTTACAGTTGTGTAGTTGGTCCTCTTGTGTGTCTCCTACAGTGGGAACAGGGCCTATCTCTCTTTTGCTGGCTTTTGGAACCTATTCTTCATACTGGCTTTCCTTGCTCAGCCTTAATACATGGGAAGGTGCTTATTAGTCTCACTGTAACCTGATACCCCATGTTTTGTTGATATCCATGGGAGGCCAGCCCTTTTCTGAATAGAAATGGAGGATGAGGGGCTTGAAGGAGGAAAGGGAGGGGAAATAGGTTAGGATGTAAATAACTTCAAAACTTGCCAGCAAAATTCAGTATTAAAATTTATTTTAAGATTGAAATCATATATATATTAAAAATTATATATGTATATAACATATATAATACTATAATACATACATATATATATATATATATATATATTATATATATATAACAGAAGAGAAAGCCCTGATACTATAGTTAGAGACAATGAACCTTCAAAGATTCCTTTGTTTTCTGTTGGCCATCTACTACTAGGCATGTGTCCTACTCTTAAAAGTAGTTTGTATCCCCAGTGAAACTCCATTGGAGAAGACTAAATCTTCATTTGAAGTGGTTATCCAACTGGACATAGCTTCTGGGTTAGGGATGGGGGCACACTTATCTTTCTCTTTTAAGTTCTAGAACCATATCTGAAACAGACCCATGCAGGCCCTATACATGTCGCCTCAGTTTGTTAAGTTAAATGTGCATTGGTCCTGTTACATTTAGAAGGCCTCATCTCCCTGGTGTCTTCCATTCCCTCTAGTTCTAACACTTTCTGCCTTGTCTTTCACAGGGTTCCCTGAGACCTGAGGGGAGAGTATTTTATGGAAATATCCTATTTAGGGCTGAGTGTTCCAAGGTCTCTCGCTCTATATACAGTCTGGCTGTGGGTCTCTGTCTTTGTTTCTATTTGCTGCAGGAGGAAGCTCCTCTGTGATGATGGCTGAGCAAGGCACAGATATTTAACAGAATGTTATTAGGAGCCATTTTATTGCTAATGTTCCTTTAGTAGAACAGTAGTATTTGGTTTTACCCCTAGGGGTCTCTAAGGGTATCCATTCTCAGGATCTTGGTCACCCAAGCAACATTGGGGGTATGGGTTCTATCTTGTGATGTGGGCCTTAAGTCAAATCAGATATTGGTTGGTTATTCAAAGAAGCTTTGTGCCACCATTGCACTAACACATTCATTGTAAATAGAAGGGTTTGTAGCTCCGTTGGTGTTTATGTTTCTCCTTTGTTAGCGTGCAGAGTACCTTCCAGTACCAAGAACACTAGCCCACAAGACTGAAGGCTCTAGGTAGGTATCAGGCTTGACTTGTTTATATTCAGTAAGTTATACAGGTGGTGTCTCCAGAAATAGGGCCTTGTCATCGGTTTGTAGAGAGCAACCTATAGCCTTGGCAACACCTGGATTGTTTGTGTGTTACCATGGAAACTTTTTGGTAAACAACTCCACTAAATGGAACTCATTCCTGGTACTCGAAGCTTCATTTGGTAAGAAGAGATGTTCAGTTGGCGCTCTTTGTCCCATTATTAGGAGAGTTCATTTAGATTGCTTTCATATATGTATATAATTTAGGAAGCTTATATTGTATTACATTTCCATACTATTCCTCAAATGCCCCTTAATTGTAGCTGTCTCTCCCTAGTCCCTTCTTAGTCTTCCTCTTCCCTTCCCTGCTTGATCTTCCTGTTCTACCCCACACGACTTGAAAGAGAATGTCTATTCCATTTCCCTTAACTAGAAAAATCTGTTCCCCTTAGTCTCTTCCTCTATACCATAACCACTGTGGATATACCAATTGTAGCTTGCTTACTATTAACTTAACAGCTAATACATACAATATTTGTCTTTCTGAGTCTGGGTTACTTCACTCAGTATGATTTTTCTTAGTTCTGTCCATTTACCTGTGAATTTCATGATTTTTTTTTAATGATTGATATTCACTACATATCTCACTATGTAAATGTACCACAACACTTTGTTTAATTCATTCTTCTGTTGAGGGACATCTAGATTGTTTTCAACTTGACTATTATGAATAGAATAGCAATGAGCACAGTTAAGTATGTCTGTGATAGGATGAAGCATCCTTTGGGTATATGCCCAAGAGGGACATACCTAGGTCTTGAGATTCTAATCTTCCCAAGGAACTGCCACATTGATTTCCATGGTGGATACATAAGTTTGTACTCCCAACAAGTGGATACTAGCTATTGTTTCAATTTTACTGATTCAACCCTGAATTTGATTGTTTCTTGCTATCTAGTCCTTTTGGGTGTGATTAATTTTTTTCTTCTAGAGCTTTCCATGTATGCTCCAAAGTTACTGGTATAAGTTTGCTCCATTTTGCACCAGGCATTGGTGGTGTACACCTTTAATTCCAGTACTCGGGAGGCAGAGGCAGAGGCAGAGACAGGAGGATCTCTGTGAGTTCGAGGCCAGCCTAGTCTACAGAGCGAGTTCCAGGACAGGCTCCAAAACAATACAGAGAAACCCTGTCTTCAAAAACAAAACAAAGATTGCACTTTTTTTTTCTAATGTAGGCACTTAGTGCTCTTTGGACTTGCCTCTTAGAACTGCCTTCACTCTGTACCATTAGTTTGGTATGTTGCATTTTCATTTTCATTCAATTCTAGAAAGCCATTTCTTTCTTAATTTCTGTCTTGACCATTCTTCATTCAGTAGTGAGTTGTTCCATTTCCATGAGTTTGTAAGCTTTCTACATTTCTGATATCCAGCTTTAATCAGTGGTAGTCAATTTTCTTGTATTTGTCAGTCTTGCTTTGTATCAGAGTATGTGCTCAATTTTACTTCCATGGAGATATTCTGTGTCTGTTAGGTCTATTTAGGAACAGAAAGGAGTAACCTTCTGAAACCTCAAAACCCACCTGCAGTGACACACTTCTACCAACAAGGCGATATACACTCAACAAGGCCACATATCCTAATCCCTCCAAATGATGCCACTCTCTATAACCATATGGGGGCCATTTTCATTCAAAAGACCACAATCCACTCCCTGGCCCCCACAGGCTTGTAGCCATAACATAATGCAAAAATGTATTCAATCCAACTTCAAAAATCTCCATCCATAGTCTTTAACAGTCTCAACCATTTAACTATCCAAAGCTCAGTCTCTTCAGAGACTCATGGTAATCTATTAATTATATCCCTCTGTAAAACCAAATAAAAAAGCAAATCACATACTTCCAACATATAATGGCACACAGGATATATATTACCATTCCAACAGGGAGGAAAGAGACCACAGTGAGGACCAAAGCAAGCTGAGCAAACTCCAAACTCTGTATCTCCCTGTCTGTTGTCAAAACCCTCTTCAGATTTCTAACTCCTTCCAGTTTTGTTGACTTGGGCTGGGTCCATCCCTAGTCTTCAGCTCTCTCAGCTGGTATCTCACACCTCTGACATCACCAACATCTTGGGCTCGCCAAGGAAATCTAGGTTTCACTTTCACAGCTTCACACAATAGCCTCCCTGGGCCTCCATGCAGGAATACCCCTGACACACTCCTGGCCTAAGTGGTTTTCCTTAGTCTGTAAGCAAGATTCCATAATCCCTCATTTGTATCTTTCACCAAAACCTGACCCATATGGCTGAAGCTAACAAAAGTTCTGCCGTTTGCTGGTACAGGAACATAGCTCCCTCATTCAAATACATTTCACCAGCTCCCTGTTTTCAATGGTTTCCTTCATTGCCTAAGCTTGGCTGTTTTGGAACTTGGCTCTTTAGACCAGATTGGCCTTAAACTTAGAGATCTGCCAGCCTCTTCCTCTTCCTTCTCAGTGTGGGGATTCAAAGTGTGCCCCACCACACACAGGCCTAAGCTTTTCTTTCCTTTTTATAAGTTGGAAGGTTGGTTGGGTGGGGTCTTGCTCTGAGGTCACCACTCCATTTATTCCACTTAGCTTCAGGCTTTTCTTTACTATTTACAGTTCCTGGTGCCTCCCTTTTCCCCAAACTGTAAATTTTGGATTTTCCTTGCTCAGCTTGCTAATTTTCATTATAGATCCACATAAGCATGGCCATAACAAAGCAACAGTCAATACCAGACAGTCTAGAAATCTCTGCTAAAGATGTTAATGTATAAATCTTCAATTTAGCCTTAAGTAGATTTTTTGGACAAGGTCAGCAAACAGCTATATTCTTTGCCAAAATATCACAAGAGTAGTCTCTAGGCCACATGCACATACATTAATTCTACTCCGCTTGACCTAGGCCCCCCACCACACACAGTACCATTGTCTTTTATGCTCCTACTAAGTATGGACTATTAAATCCCACTTAAAACAGTCTACTGATTTCCTAACCCAAAGTCCACATTCCTTCAAACAAGCCTATAACATCAAGCTTATAACATCAATACCCCACACTCCTGGTACCAGATCCTGTCTTAGGGTTTCTATTGCTGTGAAGAGACACCATGACCACCACAACTCTTATAAAGGAAAACATTAATTGGGACTTGGCTTACAGTTCAGAAGTTTAGTACATTATCATCATGGTGGGAATCATTGCAGCATGCAGGCAGACATGGTGCTGGAGAAGCTGAGAATTCTATATCTGGATTGACAGGCAGCAGAAAGAAGTTAGTCAGCTACTGCGCCTGGCTTAAGCTTCTGAAACCTCAAAGCCCACCCCCAGTGATACTTCCACCAACAAGGCAACATGTCCTTATCCCTTCATATCATGCCACTCCCTATGAGCCTTTTGTGTGCCACTTCCATTCAAACCACCACATGTGCTTAGAGGAATTTTTTTTTCTGGTCCAGCCTAGTTGGTGTTCTGCATACTTCCTGTACTTTGATAGACAACCTCCTTTAGGTTGGGGTAATTGTCTTTGATGTTGTTGAAAATATATTCTTTCTGTGCCTTTGACCTGGGATTCTCCTTCCCTCTTCTATTACTATCATTTGTAGATTTGGAATTTTTCATAGTGTCAGATTTCCTGTTTTGTGCCTGGAGTATTTTAGATTTAACATTTTCTTTGACTGTGATATTGATTTCTTTTATCTTATCTTCAATGCCTAACTTTCTCTCTTCCATCTCTTGTATTGTGTTGGTAAGGTTTGCCTCTGATGTTCCTCTTTTTTGAGTTCCTAATTTTTTTCATTTTCAGATTTCCCTCATTTTGGGTTTTCTTTACTGATTTTATTTTCACTTTCAGGTTCTGAATTGTTTTACTCATTTCCTTCCTCTGTTTCACAGATTTCTTTAAAGTCTTGCCTTGTGCTTCAGTTACGTTGAATTTCTCAAGGCCTACTGTAACATGAATAATAAAAACCCAGAGACAGATATTGAGGTTCAAGCTGAAGATCAGAAAAGCAAAGCAGCTAGCCAGTAGCCCTTAACTCTACCTCAGACTGAAATGGGTGATCCTGTCTCCACGAATCCTCAGAGGCAAGTGCTCCTCAGAGTCAATGCTCTCCCTTTCTGGAAACTAAATCTCACATGCGACCCTTTGCTTCTTCCTTTTATACCTCCCTAGTGCTGGGATTAAAGGTGTGAGCTGTTTCTCTTTTAGACTGATTCGCTCTTTTGTGGCCCTTGGGAGGCAGAGATTCATCTGCCCGTCTCCTGAGTACTGGGATTAAAGGTGTGTGCCACCCCTACCTGGCCTCTATGGCTGTGGCTAGTTTTGCATTCTGAACTCTCAGGCAAGCCTTATTGAATGATAAATAATCATAAATAATCACCACAGCCTACTGTGGTAGGGTTCCTAGGCTCTAGTATATTCTGGCTGTTACTGTGTTTTTATGCTGCTGTCCAGGTATCTGGGTTTGGGATTATTGTAATTCATCTGGTCTTGTTTTTGTTGCTTGAGTGTTTTGTTCCTTGCATTCTGTTGCCCTCTCTGATTCTTAAGAGGATATGGTGGCCCTGTGCTACCTAGTAAAGAACTGTTCTGGGATCCTGCCAGGTGTGGCCACTGGAAGTTCTGTGTAGAATGCATTTCTAGGTACTGGGAGTTGATTCTTAGGAACTGGAATGAAAATAGATTGGGAGTACTGAGGGGTCCCACAGGAGGAAGAAAAGCAGTGTCTTCTACCAGAATATGCTTAGTCCTCTGGGAATGGCAGAGAACAAGGAGAAGACATATGTAACAGGTGGTCTGCTATAGAGCTGAGGGTGAGACTTAATCACTGGATTTGGAGGAGAAGAGGGAAAGATCTGCAAAGATCTGTAGTTACTTCTATCTGCTTCTGTGGCTAGTGTGGCCTGCAAGCTCCCAAGGAATGTCTGCTGGAGTTCGGGGATTGGGACAAAGGGATGAGTCAAAGTTGGAGGAGAAGATCTGCATGGTTTCCTGAATGTGGGGGTGGAAAGGAAGGGGGAGGCCACAGCAGATGGCCTACTACATTGGAGGATGGGACTAGGGTTTTGGATTTGAGGAGAGGTGGAAGAGGTAAGGATACACAATTAGTCTACCCATTTCTCTGACCAGTTCTGATATTTCTAAATGAAATACATTCTATTTCCAAATTGTTTATTGTCTCAAAAATCCTAAAGCATATTATCACATGGACTTTGACTAGCAAGTTATGTCATAAATCCTAAAAATGAATGACGGAACAACTCATAGCTAAATTATCAAGTCTATTTTGAGTTTCTATACTCAAACTTATAATCAAAATAACTTGCCTGATTTATGAAAAATGAACATAAAGTTGGGTAAATGACAGAGACTATTGCTGTTAAAAAGTGTTTCATTAGTATGATAGCTCATTGCACTAAATTCCTTTTTAATATAAACTTTTGGTGTCATAGTAGATAGTAAAGTTCAAAATAGCATAACCATTGATCTCACTCAAAACTTCTGTTTCATGAAAAAAAAAAGTTGAATTATTTCCTTCTAGGGATTATTTTAGAATAATCTTAAGGATAACTTTTACTTAATGTGTTTGAAAATATACAACAATTTGTAAAACACTAAAACTAACCATTACAAATATATCATGTCTTTAATCTTAGCAGGCAGATCTGAATTTGAGGTTAGCCTGGTCTACACAGACCCTGTTCTCAAAACTAAAACAAGAGCTGCAAAATTAAATTTAGCAAGTCTTTACTGTACACAAAACTATTTAATGGGTTAATAAAATATAAATATCTCCTGCTCTTGAAGTAGAAACTCTATCACTTTCCTCATAAATCTTAAAAGTCTTAGCTGATGTCAACTGAATACACTGAAAATGCATTTTGTACTTGAGTAAGAAGCTATTTTACCATTCTAACACTGAATACTGGTATTGTTCAAATACTCTACACCACCTTGAAATAGACAAAGGAGAGCACAGCTACTTGGTATTGTCCTTCAAGTGTCTGACTGAAGGTAGCTCGTAATTCATGGTTCATAAAATATACTTACTCAAATGAAGTAAGCATTTCAAAAATAATCTAATATTATATGACTATCAGGAACTTAGAAAGCATTTTCAAAGCGGCCTGTTTTGGAGTTAAAATATTTATGAAGTAGCTACAATTTCAGGTCTTTAGTACATTTTTAGTACACTGGAACAATAAATATCTCAAAGTATGAAAGTACTAACAAGCAGACATTTTAAAGCAGAGCCCTTTCCCCTTTCAAAGGATAGCTAATATTTTACTACTTGTATATTCTAAACTATTATGCAAGTTTCAGTATATCTATTCCGAAACTGTATTTAAAAATACATTTTATGTAATACTTTGATAAAGACAATAGTTTCACAGATAAAATTAATGTAAATATCATCCAAAATAAGCCAGCCCATTTACTGTTTGTTCACAGTGCACATACGTTGCATTGGAGTCATGTTTTTTCATCTCTAGAAAAACCACTGGAGTCTGGAGGTCCCTGAACATAAATACTCAGCTGCGCGGATGATGCATATTTGCAAGGCAACTTTGTTTTTTGTTTTTTGGTTTTTTTTTAGTTATACACAAAAAACTAATAATGAGATAAAAGGTGTTGACATCAGCCAGATCTCACACATCATTTCCTTCATGAACCTTGAATAATGACGACAGCCCTCTGCGTACGTTGAGAAGTTCCTCTTCATGCTGCGACCAAGGGGAAAAACAACTATTTGCAGAAAGATACAATTAGTGTTCATTCCACCCAGTCCCTTAGGGTCTACATGGAAGTATCTAGAGAATTCTTCCATCATTTGCAATATTCTTGATACTAGAGAAAAGACATGGCAATCTTTCAAAGTTTCACATAAAAAAATTAAAGGGAAAGTAAAAAAAAAAAACACAAAAGAAAAAATATCTAGATGGACAGTGGCGGCACATGCCTTTAATCCCAGCATTTGGGAGGTACAGGCAGGCAGATTTCCGTAAGTTCAAGGCCAGCCTGGTCTACAGAGCGAGTTCCAGGGCAGCTGAGATACTCAGAGAAAACCCTGAACTGAACTGAAAAATAAAACAAAACAAAAACAAAAACAAAAAAATCTAGAAAAAAATTTTAATGAGGACCAAGTGGCAGCTTGTTTGCTCCAGTATGGGAGGTTGGTTGCAGCTTTACACTCTCTGCACCACTGAGTACTGCAGGCTAGTAAGATCTCAGTATTTTAATACTTTACATAGATAAAGGGCACTATTATTATGTATACGTAAAACTTTGAAAAAAAAAAAAACCTTAAAAACATCCATGGAAAGCATGACATGAGTCTCTTCTGGGTTGCACTTCATCCTAGAATGTGGCTGCTAGTCTACATGAATTTTAGAAAGTCAACTAAGTTTTTTCAAGTCAATGAAATGACATCGCTTATGCAAGTAACGTTAGTTCTCCTACTCAGTAGTCTAGGTTGCTTGGTCTTGGTTAAAGTATACAATGTTTATAAACAGTACAAAGAAGTCATTTCTTAACCCAGTTTTTATATTTGCAAATCATTATCTTTTTCCTCATTCATCACCTCATCTACTCTAACAAGGTTTCCATAATTTAATTTAATGAACTAAAAGTTATCAGGTTGAACCTAGCTTCTTTCAAAAGCCCACAAAAAGACAAAAAGTAAACAAGTGTAGTGGTGCATGGCTATAATCTGAGAATTCTGGAGGCTGAGGTGGGAGGATCACAAGTTTAAGGACAGCCTGAACTCAAAATCAAGAACCTGTTTTATAAAACAGATAGAAAAAAGGCACAAAAGTATGGTAATTACATAGAAGAAAACACTCAACTCACCATTTCCTTAAGTAGCTTGTCTTGCAGCACTTTCATGTTTGCTTTCATCAAACGCATCTGTAAGCAACATAGTTCCCTCATGAAATTTATCGAATTTCCACAACAAAAAGACAAGTTAGACTAACATCAAGGTTACAGATAAGTATATAAATTTATACCTCAGATGTAAAAATAGTCTCTTCATACACAGAGTTATAGACAACAAAATTTTTATCCAGTGATGTTTTCAAAACATGAAGCCTAATAAAATAAAATGAGAATTCACTTTTTATATGCCAGTCCACATTCATTGCTATCGTACAGCACATGCCATATCTTATCTACAAGCTTACAGATTCTATCATTAAGAAAAGCATACCAACCTGTCCTGCTCACTTCGGTGGTATGCCCTCATCTTCTGAACGAATTTTTCCTCGATGTCCTAAGATTTAGGGTACAATAAAACTCTTGTACTTTAACATGATCAAAACCTTGAAGTAGAATTAATATATCTCCACTACTCTAAATTTAAGTAAAAATTGGTTATAGGCTAAGAATACTGTATTTAGCATACACTTTTTTCAGATTACAAGTATTAGAAGTAAAATCTCTCAGATGTCCTCACATATTATCAAAGATCATCATTATAAAACTTGTTTGCAATTTCTGAGTTCAAATGCAGCCAATATAAGATAGGGCTATGCTGTACAGAACAAAAACCTGTAACAGTCTCTCAAGGTGGAGAAAAACCAATTTTAAAAAGAGCTATACTTAGACTTTAAATGTTTTGAGAATTTTTTTTTTTAATTTTTAGAAACACAAACCGCAATCTCCTTTTCCAAGTCTCGTAAAGTCTGGGAGTCTTTTTCAACTTTCTCCAGCTCATCTAGGAGAGTGACTTGGAATTTGTCAAAATTTTCATCCCTGTTAAAAAGGGACAAAATGAGACTGTTTTAGAACCACAGGGCCCACAGTTCATAAGTACACAGTATGCATAACCCACCAGACAGATTTGTGCCACAGACCTTCGTCCCCGAGCTTGATGGGTCATTGTCATTAGATGTTGTTGAGTCAATTTTAATGTCTTTGTAGCAAAGTCATCCATGATTTTATGCTGGGTCTGAAAAATACTTTTAAGCTTAAAATGTCTTTATAAAAATAACAAGCTAATCAAAACTGTATTATGAAAACGTCTTTCCATAACACATAAACAACTAAGGAAAACTTAGAAAATTAAAAATGCAATTATTTAAAGTCAACTTTTTAAAAATAAGCTCAGTTAGAGCAGTGACTAGCTGTGTTGGTCAGGATTTGAATAGAGTTCAATTTTCTATTGCTTTTAGGAATAATACATATTTATAGTATTTATAAAAATTGCTACTAATTATAGATTTCTTCAAGAGCATAGCTAAATAGAATTTACCATTTTTCACAAATATATTTTCACCTACCAGAGATACATAATAGACTCTGTAAAATTAGATAATAGACTCTGTAAAATTAGAGATTGTCTTGACCTTGGGAAAAATGAAGATTTTTAAGAAATTTCAGATCTTATCTTTGGACAAAAGGAAAAGGCAATCAAGAGATGAGGTTGGTAACATACTAACTGTACTTACCATTGTTCACATTAAGCTATAAGAGAGTCTGATTTTCTACCCATTACCAGTAGGTAAACACTGTTTGTTTTTAAGATGTACATTGCATACATCATTTCACTGAATCCTCAGAAACTAAGGACACAGTACAGATCTGGTGAAAGAAAGCTGAGAGTATAAGATACTATGTTACGTGCTACTCTCCACCAATAATAGCCTCTTGAGATAACTATTTATCAAGTGCTTACCATAAAAGCATGAAGATGCTAGTTCAGATGCCCAGCACCCACATGAAAAGCCGGGTCAGGGACATGCACCTATAAAACCAACTCAGGGAGGTAGAAACGGGGTATCTTGCTGTACTTTCTGGCCAGCCAGTACAATATGGGTGCATAGGCAAACTGTATCTTCATTGAGAGATCACTTCTCAGAAAAGAAGGCAGAGAACCACTGGAAACAACTAACATAGACCTCTGGCCTCAACAAGTGTGTATGTGTGCATACACATTTCACACACACAAGACAATAAAGTCAAATCCCTAAACATTAGGCTGAAAATAAAATTGGTAAAATAGGAAGTAAAAGAAAAGTCACAACCTACCCAAAATGCCAAAATGTCAAAATGTGAAGAAAACTTGAACAGAAGAATTAAGAAATGAATGAATGAATGAATGAATGAATATATATATATATATATATATATATATACATATATATATATATATGATTTCTAGAAGTGATGAGATGTTGTCTTTTTATCTGACAATCATTCCAGTTTATCAAATACACAAAGTCAGATTCATGAATGGTTGTTTGGTTGGCCAAGGATCAGACAAGCCATCCATCATCTACCAGAAACTTGAAGTGTATTATACCATGGTATTGTATATAACTTATGAGGTAACTCACATTAGTTTTCCTCTTATAGTCTGAGCTGATGTTATCAAAAAACATTCCAACACCTGGTAACTCCTGTCGCCAGTCCTCAGGAATAGAAAAATCTGGTGTTGATAATGAATCTGTAATTTCAGACATTAAAAATGAAAACGAGCCAATATTAAAATAGGCATTATGCAAAATTTATCCTTGTCCTCAGACAGAACAAAAAAGCTGTGTTTAAACTTTAAACAGTTTTTTTTAATTAAAAATTAAATTCTTACTTGTCACAGACCCCTTTGATAGGACTATTGAGGCACAAATAACAACTAAGGTGCAACATTTGTTACTTTTAAATCTAATCCATTAACAAAGCAGAAGCACCCGAAGAGTATTTAGTGACACACTAACTCTTCACGGAACTCATTTCAGTAAACTGTAAATGTCAGACATGATAAAATGATGGGAGGAAATCTCTGAGTCTTTAAGACCCATGCTACAACTTTTATGTAAAGTCAAATTTGTAATAAAAGTCCAAATCCACTTTAGACTCACCCAAAGTTGTTTTACAAAGAGAGTTGTGTTTTGTTGAAGTCAAACTATAGGAAGCTGCCCAGAAGTAACTGCAGTTTGACAGGGTTTTGATCTGCTTACCTTTGTAGGTGTGATGATCTGAACTTTCCCTTTGACACAGTCTTTTTGAAAGCAATTGATCTCTTTCTTCTGCCTCTTCCACTTCTGCGTCATTGGAATTACTTAGGTCATCATCTTCTAGGTACATCTGCCGTTTGCGACTACGTAGACTGGGCCCTTAAGAAACAGTTAAAAAACAACAGTGCTAAAAATCTGATTCAATACATCCAATTACTTTATTGCTTTAATTAAAAAGCTTTTAAACAACTATGCTAAAGTACATATACTTTTTATTTCTGTTAACAAATAATAATATTACTTGAAATGTAGAATTCATTTAGGTGTAAATTCAAAGTATTAGTAATTATTTTAAAAGACAAGGCTGTGGCTAGAAAGATAGCTTAACAGTTGAGCGCACTTGCTGTTCTTGCTAGGGTCCTGGCTCAGTTCCCAGCACCATGCAGTTGCTCATAACTGTCTGTAACTCCAGTTCCAGCGTACTTGACACCTGGTCTCCATGCACATGGAGCATGTACATAACTGTTTAAAGTAAATCTTTAAAAAGCAAGACTATGTCTACAAACCTGATACATGAGTATTGTCACTGGGCATGTCAAGCCATATTTTCTCTATTATTTCACTAGACAATGACAATGGAGATACTGCATGACTTGCCTAAAATAAATATAAAAAATTAGAAGAAAAGTAATATAAACACTTACATTCATCTTTGATTATTCTATATCAAATCCCCAAATGGTGTCAGTGAGTGGGATGAGCCCATGCCCCAAGGTTCCCAGAGGAAGAGGGAAACCTGCCGCCATAGCCTGCCCTGTCGGGCCGCTGAGCAGCATTGGAGCAGCTTCAATATGCTCTTGCCATCCAGGCACTCTTGGGGTTTAGATGGGCACTTCTTAGATGATAAAGACAGATCCAGATAAAGAAAAACCTCTAAGGGTTTACACTGTGTTTAAAAATATATGTAGGCTTGTGAGAGAAAAAAATAACAGGAGGAAATAGAGTAGCCGGTTGTGGTGGTACACACCAGTAGGATTTGCTGAAGGAAGCAGAGGCAGATAGATTTCCACAGAGAAACCCTGTCTTGGGGGGAAAAAAGAAACAAAAGAAAGTAAAAATAAAGTAATAAAAAAGCCACATAAGAATGGAAAACACACAAAGAATCTGGATACTAAATGCCATATTGTTGTCTTTAAATTGTTTGATTGATGAGGAAAGACTTGCTGCTTCTAAAATACATTTGATTATAAATGCTGATAAATTAATCCAAATTATTTATTTTAAAAATGCTTTGACTTCAGAATTTAAGTCTAAAGACAAGCTACTTGGAAAAAGTTTTTACTTAAGTTTCCACAGAAAATCAAAAGCTGTTGATTCCTTCCAGACTAATATGGTTTAATATGGATCAAGCAAGACCCCCTGAAGCTGAGACGATACAAAAACAAGGACTTGGTCAGATTTCTATGTTTTATCACGATCCCTATGGCATGAACATCGCCCCCAATTAGCAGGAAGCTGTTTAGAAAGAACGATGCCCATATTCCCAAATATTGTTTATAAATGTTTGTTTTCATTTAAATGGGGTTGGTTATAAATTGTAATGATCACAGTCAAACTCTTTTTAAAGGAAAAAGGGGGAATAGGATATAGGGATGAATACTTTACATTGGTATAGATTTTCATTTATTGATACAACTTTAAGGTCAATTTTGTGATATGTATATGTCTCCTCTTGTTTAGGTATTGTGTCTATACAGATCTTTTAAAATGATATGCATAATGAAATACAAGTTATATAGTTACCTATAATAGTCAGAACTTATAATTAGGTTAGTTAGGTTTTCTAGATATAGAGATGTATTTGAGATGGATAGGTATTCTTCAAACCTTTCAAAGGCCTACAGAAATATGGCATTTAAATGGTTTAGGATTTTTCTTGGCAGTCAGACACAACTGCTCCTGGCACACCAATTACATCAGAAAGGAGGATGGGCATTGAAGAAACTCCTTATGGAGTTTAATTTCAACATGGCAAGATTAGCCATTTGGGCAAGAAACTGCTCTTGCCTGGACTGTTTGTTGCTGTATAAACTGGACATGCAGGACCCACAAGAAAGTGACTGCTGAACTTACAAAACAAGAGAGTACTGAAGGGTTCCTGTTGAAATGGAGAAGTGTGCCAGACACACTGTGGCCTATGAGCTGAAGATGGATGCCCCAGTGTTACAGAGGAACTTTGGATGACTGTCCAGGTAGCGAGATGTCTCTGTCAGTTCTAGAGTTTATATATTATCCTTCTGTGGTCTTTGATAGAGTTGAAGACAGATAGTTATGGTTATAGTTTTCTTCAGTTATTATAAAAGATAAGTTATCCTTTTTATTTAGACAGAAAAGAGGAGATGATGGGGAATGTACTGTGTATGTTCATCTTATTGATTATTGAATAAAGTACTTGTTTGGCCAATGAGACAGCAAGTTAGACAGGACTAGGAGTCAAAGAGGATTCTGGGAAATGTAGTAGAGAAGTGGTGATCCAGGCAGGAAGTGACATAGCAAGGAGACTCATATTTAAACAAGGAGAAATAGGAAGTGTCCCCCTTTCGCCTTCACATCCTCCAGCGGCAGGATGTGAGCCACCAGCAAGAGAGGGGCCAGTGAAAGGCATCCTCTATAAGATAAGTCTTATAAATATATAGATTTATGATAATTAAGACTGAGCTAACAGATGAGGAATCCTAGTCATTGGCCAAGCAGCATTTGAACCTAATACAAGTTTCTGTGTATTAATTTGGGCCCTAACTCAGGCAGGCAGCTGGCGTAAAGCGCACATGTGGTGGTGGGCTCCTCAGCTTTTGGCTGAAAGATTTATCATAACACCCCCAGGCCAACAGATTTCAAATGCTGCCAAATTATTTTCAGAGTATTGTCTATCTGTTATTTCTTTTCATCTTTAAAGACTGATAGAAATGAACCTTAATATTAGGTTAACATCAATTTTGTCCTAATAGTATTGATCTGACATTTTTTTGGACATTTCTGATTTTCAAATTCTCCTTGTTATTAGTGTCTTTATTTGAGCTAGGAAATAGGGAGCTACAGAAAGTTTTTTTCTTGTAAAGTGATATTTTTCACCTTTAAATTTGTGTTTCACTATTTGAAGACAGCTTTTTAAAACCAACAATTTTACTTAAGAGTACTATTCTTTCTTTAATACGTGCAATCTTCTAGCCAGTTACAGGTAGCTCAAATACTAGCCCCACCCTAAGATACAACACTTTATTTCCATCTTCTATATTATGCAGGCTGTTAAATATTTTTACTTACTGACCAATGGAGTTTTCTGTTTACAAGAAGTTCAGCCAATCAAATGTCTATATAATTATGAAGCCAAAAAGTATTATAAATATGTAAACTCAGGGATTTAGCCTCTATGTCATTATTTTAAGACCATCCTTTAAAAATATCAATTTTTGCATGACAAAATCATTCTACATATTACATATCAGATTCTCAAGTCACAAAGGCAGAAAAATACTTGGTAGTATGATTCTCACTGAAGACTAGCAATTTGAATTAACATATTACCTCTCTCTTGCTTTGCATATGGTTTTCATGACTATCTGGAGATTCAGTTTCCATAAAACGTTTCTCTGAGCTATTACTGCTCACATCTGAATAGCTGTTATAATGTAGGGTTTTCTGATTATCTATCACTGAATTTTTATTTTTTCTATTCATGACAGAATTATTCTTAGTTGGAGTGTTTCTGGGCTGTGAATGAATAAAAATACAGAAACCCAAAGGAAGTTAGACAGCTACTTAAAAACAGAAAAAGCTGAATGAAATAGTAGGAAACAATTTTAAATTTTAGGGAATTAACTCAATGCTAAAATTCTGCATCCATTTAAATAAAACATTAATTAGCTCAATGACAAGAATCTAGCAAAGCCCATGAGCAAAGATGCCTGCTGGTATGCCTTTTATACTTCAGAGGGCAAGTCACTTTAAACAAGAAAAAGAACATGAAAGCATAAGAATGTATCATCAAATCAAAAATTATAATACTTTATATAATTGCCTATAGAGAAAGTCTATGACAATCTAGGAAATTATAGAATTCAGCAAGATCACTCAAAATACAAAAATCATTTTTTATACAAGAGCAAAAAACTAAAACTTCTTGGCCTTTTTTGTTAAGATAAAATACAAAAGCAAAAATCTTTAAAACTCCAGAAATGTAAAATGTGGGGTTTTTGTGTGTGAAACACCCAGGGCAAATAAGTGTAAAATTAAGAAGTATAATATTAGCATCAAGACAGTGACTAACAGACTCATGTGATCAACAAGACTAAGCCTAAGTTAACGTAAACATTATAAATGAAAAACTTTCATTGTTCACAGGAAATTCTAGAGACTGAAACCTAAAAGTTTAAATCAAAAATAACACTTTCACATTGAAGGAAAATATTTTAAGGATAATGCTTAAGGAAGAATTAGTCTTACTGTAATATAGCCCAGGTTGGCCTTGCTATTTCAATTTTCCTTTGAGTGCTGGAACTACAGATATGTATTAAACATGAAAGTACTTTGAAAGACTAGAAATTTTATTTCACTGCTGGTCAGACTGGAATTCTGGATTCCAGCAAGTGAAAGATACAATGGCATGCAAGCAATACAGAAGTGACAACCAAGCCTACAATAAGAACTCCTGTAAAGGATGGATGTAGTAATACAAACTTTTAATCCAGCACTTGGGAGGCAGAGGCAGGTGCATCTCCAAGTTTGAGGCCAGCCTGGTCTACACAGTGAGTTTCAGAGTGACACAGCAGGGCCCTCTCAAACCCTGACCCCACCCCCCAAAAATTACTGTAAACTTTAAGATAAATCAATACTTCCATTTACAAATTAGAAAACATAAATGGGGCTAGAGATGTAGCTTGGTGAAGAATGCTTATCTAGGATATATGAAGTACTAGACTTGACCCCTAATAACACAAAAACAAAACAATTAACAGAATGGCTAGAAATCAAAGTACTTGTTAATGCAGTGAACTATGATACTCCAAAGACAGACTGAACTTCGCATGAACCAGGGTGGTAAAAGCAGAAGCATCATCTACAACTCAGCAGAATCTATGGAAAAGGGGCACAGTCACTGCCTCAGTTTCCAGCAATTGAGTATGCAGCAAACTAAAATCCCACAGAGCACAGAAAACATCACAGAAGGTAAGGAAGGTAGTTAGAATTACTTAGATGTAGACAGACATGTGCAAAATGACAAGTGAAGGGTTTAAAGAATGCAGAAAGACAAATGATATCATCTAACAGGGTACTAGTAGTTGGCATATTATGAATTGTAGAAAAATGGCTTGGAGGGCTGAGGAGGTAGGCCAGGGCTTAAGCCTCCTACATCTGTTTAAAAAAATACAGCACTACCCTGAACAGTTTGACATACTGACAGTTTAACCTAAGTTTTTGTTTACAAAACACCCCCTGTAAAGACTACTGGCTTTGAAATAAAAGGGCCTTAAAATCATCTACAAGTAAAACACACTCAGTTCAAAGTGGTAGGTGAGATGGCTCACTGAGACAGGTGTCTCTGAGACAGGTGTGTTAACTAACCACTGTGCATGTTTTAAGTGCTGGTACTGTATCTAAGTCCTCTTGCATGTTAGACAAGTGTTCTAAGTGATACTCCAAACCCTAAACAGTCATTAATACCATTTTATTATAAGCAATGGTTAGTACCTATGAGTTTTAAACTCCTTTATGTAACTAAACACTTGAGCAATATGGTTTCAACTATATTCTTTACAGTTTTGCCAATTTATGATTTCAACAACTAAAACTTATTAAAGGTTACAAATACTGAGTAACAAATATGCAATACTTATATAATTGTTGAACATTATAGGCTAGTGGCTTATCATTTTCATATGCAAATGATAAAAGAAAATTATATTCTTACCAAAGAAGGCAGTCCTATGACAGGTGAGAAACTCTTTCTCACACACAATGTACTGATCTCACTGATTCTGGGTGATTTTTCCTGAACTTTAACTTTATTGTTACCTCTTACGGATTCAGGTGATGCAGTTTTTGGATAAGGTGAAAGAGATTTAGTGATGTAGTCATAATCTTGAGTGAAATCCCTTTCTGTTATTTTCTCCATACCTAGATGCCCCACAAACACAAGAATATAGAAAACAGATAGTATTATTGTTCATGCTTGGTCTAGGAAAAGGCATGATAGATTTAATAATTTATCCAATCCTCAAGGATTTAGGTGTATTTAAAAAAATACTTTCAGTAATTTAAGGCCAACTATGTCTGAAATACTAAAACTCTGAAAAATACCCAGTTGAAAATTTAAGAACCTTCAAAGACAATTTAAACAAAAGTATCTATAGTATGAGATGAAATATAATGATCAACTTAAGTGTTATCTAAAATATTATAACATAATAACTATGGCTAAGTCTTACAAAATCAGTTGGTCTAAGATGCTCACAAAACAAAAGGACAGGACAGTAAGGCTGGGGGGTACAGCTCAGTCAGAAGTGCTTGCTGCAAACTACGAGTACCAAGTTCATCTCCTGAGCCCACATAAAAAAACAGACATGGTGAAACATGCCTGTAATTCTAGAGCTTGGGAGTTGGATCTCTGGAGCTCAGTTTGCCAGATAGCTAGTCTATTCTATTTGGTGAGTCCCGGAACCAATGAGACCACTTAAAAAGTCTCAGGGGAAGATGGCTACTTAGAAACAACATTCCACATGCACAAGTACAGGCATACCTGTGCCAAAATAAAAAAATGAGGACATAAGTTTTAATGTAAATCAATTCTCAGTTTTCAGCTCAAATCAAGGTGTGTGCATTTGTCTGAGCTTATCTATTATGTGACAATGATCTGAGCACTGTGAAAATAAAAGGATTTTGCAATGCTTTAGGGGAAACATATTCTATCAATGAAATGATTCACATTTTGGAACTGTTTTAAAACAGCTTCACAGGAGCTTGGTTTTTGTAATTGAAAGATATATATGTTAACACTCTAAAGAATATGTATTTTCATTACTGATACTTTAAATAAAAGCAAAAGCTATTGTTTCTAAAGATAATCTATTGTGAGTTTACAGAATCATCACAATATTCCTTAGAATTTTCTCAAAAAATTATATAAAGGATATATGTAATATATGTATTTTAAATGTAATTTAAATGTTATATGTCCTATATGTAATTTAAATGTTATTAAATACTTGGGCTTAGAGTGTATTAGAATTATGGTGCTACATTTTTGCATTTATAGCTTATGAGTTAAATATTTCCATATTGAATCATTTGATATTTAATATCCTGACAACCTTAGATGTTATACTATGTTCTCAAATTGGAAAAAAAATTATTAGCATTAGCTGATTTAAAATGAACTTTTAAACTAGTTATCTCAAGTAAATTTCACAAAACTAATCTTTAACTATTTCAGAGTCATAAAAGAAAATTCCTAACTATTCCAGTAAAATGCAAGGGAAATGTAGTAACACTGACATCTCATCACTTCCACAGATGATGGGCTCCCGGACACAGACGCAGAAGACAGGGAAAGACTGTCTTCTCTCCCATCTTTTAGCTCAGATGAAACTTCCTGGTTTTCTGATGGCTGTCCTTTTGGTGTTTCTGTAGTGAAGATGTTCTGTTGTTTCTTTGGAAGTTTCTTTGTTGGGGCTCTGGAATGGACAGTCTCCTCCTAAATGCACCAGTAACTTCAATTTATGCTCAGATACATTTACACAATTAGGCATATAAGTTACACTACAACACTTATTGACTTATTACTATATAAGGACATGACAAGAGCTTAGATATTAGCAAAACTATGTCCTAGTACACTAGGAAAAATATATTGACTACACAGACTATAATTATCTTCAAATAGAATGCTGTGCAGGTTTCAAAGTAGACTAAACTGTTTTCTCTAAACTCCGGATTTCATGGTGCTTGAGACACTAAGAAGTCTGTGTACCAAGATGGTGAAGGGAGATATGCATGGATAAGACTGGATCAGACCAAAGGTACTTGAGAAATTCAGGTCTTTTCCCAGAGTAACAAGTAATAGAGAATTTGTTACAATTCTGGGTATATACTGGGGAAGAACTTGAAGGGGCACTTTCATTCTTAGAGTATCAGAAAAGTTAGTTCTCAGGATTTTTTGTCATTGTTTTGGTTTTATTTTTAAGGATGGATGAGATGAATGGCTTAGAAAGACATATTTGATGGTGGATATGGTAACATCAAAGCAAGAAATAATAGAAAAATGGTGATTATTGTCTGGTCCTAATGAAACTTCACTTCTCTAAATTCTGGGGGTTAGAAAAAAAATCAGCATTCCTCAGAAAGCCAGATCCCCTCTGCCAAAGGATCCAGTTTCTTTATCACTTGGGGCAGAGACACAAATGGCTATCTATTAGCATATCAGAGTACATGCAGGCCTCCAGGTTCCCTCCATTCCTCAAGTCCCCTTTATACATTTCAGAGTCCATGCTGACATCCTGGCTCATCTCACCTTATCCCTTACCCTAAACTTCTCCAGCTCAGAACCTTCAATAACTCCACCCCCACCTAGCTATTCTCTTCCCTCTCTCCCCTCTCTCTCAATTCTTCCTTTTGTTTCTCTCTTTCTTGGTCTCATTTGCCCCATACTCTCTCTTTCTGTGTCTTCATCTCTTGCTCCCTAACCTCCTCTCATGGTCAAGTCCAGAATGCTGGTCATGTTCATCCTAATGCTTTCTCTCCCTGTTCTGACTCTTTCCAGGTGCCTCTGGCTATACTCTCCCTTCATACCTACAATAAAAACCTTCCACTTAGCCAACCTTTGGAGGAGCCACATCACCAGTTTATAATCTAGCTCTGAAATCCTCAGTTTAAAGACATTATAACATAATTGTATAAAGTGTTCCAAAAAAGGAACACAAACAAGAGGAAATGGTGGTTTAATGGGTTAAGATCAACCAAGTGAGCTGGTGGTGGTAGTGCATGTCTTTAATCTCAGAACCCAGGAGGCAGAGGCAGGCAGATCTCTGAGTCTGAGGACAGCCTGGTCTACAGAGTGAGTTCCAAGACGGCCATGGCTATTATACAGAGAAACTCTGTCTCCAAAAACCAAACAAGCAAAAAAGTTAACATATTGTAGTAGTCAAAGATCTATCTTTAGCACCAGACTCTCTGTCTCTACCACTTCCTAGCTACATGAATTTCTCTTTCTTGAGCCTCAGATTCTCATTTGAGATTAGGATGATATTACTCACAGTAATTATCCATCTACATATCAGATTTTAAGATAAATTTGTAAAGTACTTAAACTAGCAGTGGGCATGCTGTAAGTACTATATGCATACATAAAAACTAAGTAGTTTAAGAAAAATAAACTTAGAGATCATGAATTGTATTTATTTACCTTTGTTGGCAGTTTATCTTTAAATAAATATGAAACTTTTTCACTCTCTGATTCTGATTCTGAAGTTGAGAGATCTTTGTAATTTTTTTTTGTTTTTGTTGCTCTTCGTGGAAGTCTGGTTCTCACATCTGCAACTATTTCATCATCGTTTTTGGTAATGTTTTTATTGGGTACCTTTAGGAGAAAATTTCATGAATATTATACTATCAGTAATAGAGGTGTCAGAAGTATAAGCTATAAAAAGTGACACTGACAATTATATACAAAATATATGTAGGAATGAAATGATTCTTGATTGGAAAAACTTAAGTGGTTGTATTTTATGTTATCATCCTTGTCACCTACCACAATTTTATTCCTATCATGAAATCTCTAACAGAACAAATATTCTCCACATTTAAACACATACACAGAATGAAAACACTGATCAAAAATACAATGCATGAGAAAATAATGCAAAGGCAGGACCAAGGATCAGCTATGGAAACTGGTAAGAAAATGAAGGCATGGTGTTATTGTTATAACTGACTTTAAAGGGTATTTTATCTTTTGGTTACCATTATGGATCTTGGCTGCCCATTTTCTATGGATGACCCTGCAAATTTCAAGAGGAAAAAAGATTAAAATTTTTAACCATAAAATATTCATTACATCTCTGCAGGTATATATTTAAAATCATAAAATAAGAAGCCCCTCATCCTCAGCATGTTTAAACATTTAATAAGCCTCCCCCTACATGTGACTGCAAGCCACTATGACACAGGAACCATGAAGCTCAGCTTTTCTGCTGGAGAATGTGGTCATCAGGGCTGCCAGGCTACTTTGGAAGTATCCTCTCTCCCTATACTTTGTACCAGAGAGAATATACTACATTGTGATGGGAAATACATACTTAGATTTATTTTAAAAAAACTTAAATGTTGGAATTTGTGGCTTTTTATTCAGTGTTTGTTATGATGTGAATTGTCTACCTTTCACTTTATATATTATCAAACTTTTAAAGTATATCATCATCCATGAATCTACCTTCAACTTTAAGAGCCTCTGAGTAATGTTGAGTCTGCATATTCTCTTTTACAATTCTCTAAATCCATATGTTAATCACTTTGCTAAAATCTATTCTTACTTACTTGCTTTAAAAAAATTCACTTCAGGTATGTGTTTCTAAACAGACATGGAGCTTCATAACATAGAATGTCCTGTGACAGCCTATGATTTGCTTTACTTTGTACAACATCACTTTCCTAGGACTTTAGACACATTACTGATAATAGCTTTAATCCCATATGCTTGCTTTCCAAGCACAATATCTGCCCATCTTTTTACATTTCTTTGGAAGCTAAAACCAAGCAAAGCTAGTAAAGCAACATTTATTTACAAGAAGAGTCCTATAATGCATATTAACTTACTATCTAACCATTTCAACAAAATAATTGTCATGAAAGTTTAATTTTGTATTTTTATTGATTGCAGTACTTATTTTAAACCCCTATCAATACACTGAGATTCCTAATCTTCATGTTTAAAATATACATCTTTCACAGTAGTCTCCAAGAAAGTATTTGCATTATCTTTTTCTCCTTACCTTCTTCTAAACACATTGCTTCAAAATCCATACTTGGACAAGATCTAGCCTTATCTTTCACTATTTTATGATATTTTTATCATATTCTAACTACTCCGATTCTGCATTCCCTGATTATACTATACTGTTTCATCATTCACCTCGCTGAAGCATTCTAAACACACACCAAAATTCACATCTATTTTTTAACTTCTTTCTAAGCCAACTGTCTCTTACCTATCATTACTGGCCATTTTTATCTTGAAATAAAAGCCAATTACCTTTAAATAAATGTAAATTTAATTGAAAAGTCCAAAGATATTTTGTCTTCCTTTAAAAGTGAGATAAAGTCTGCTAACAAGCTTTGACATTGAGGTTCAGTCAAGAAAACAGTAATTATCTTCAGTCAAAACCTGTATGCAAAATTCTTAAGTATATTAAGAAATTTATTATCTTAAAGAAAACTGAATAGCCACATTCTAGCAAGTACTTCATGGATGACTCAAGTAAGGTAACCTCTATCAGAAGACACCATTGCATTTTCTATATACTTATTTTTGCATGTAAATGAATTTCTAAAAAGTGTATGTGTTGGGTAAGTCAGAGAAATTGAGATACATCAACACACAGTGAGAGCATAAATAGCAATGAAGCGATGTGTCAGGGTCCAATCCTTGCCTCTGTCTGATAACATTGTTCACAAATGTTTAGTGGCTTATTTATAATAATTTTTAGCTACATAACTGAGTAATAGTGATCCAAAAATAAAAGAAGCAATGATAACACGTCATGAACAAAGAATTATGGTAAGTCATGTTTTTGTGTGCCTAGAGGTCTTAATAAAATGAAGGCTTGGGAGGTATCTCAGTTAGTAAAATGCTTTTCACTCACATACAAGGATCTGAGTTTGGATCTCCAACAACAATGTAAAAGCCAGGTAAGAGATTGTACAATTATAATCACAGCACAGACTAACCAAGCACAGAAGAAAGGTCACTGGGTCTTGCTGGCCAATTTGTCAGCCTGGCTGAATTGCCAAATTCAAGGTGAGAAACCTTGTCTCAAAAGAATTAACACAGAGAGCAACTGAATAGGACGGCTAGCATCAGCCTCTAGCATATTCTTCCTGTCCCTTCCACCTTCCCACCGTCTGTATGTCTCTGTCTCTCACTCACCCACACAAATATAACCATATTAGCACGACAATGAAACAACTAGGATGCGCTTTTGTCCTGCTTATAAGGGCCTGTTAATAATAACAGTATCAGTTATGAAAAGAGGAACAAGCAAGCAAAATATATAAGAAAATCCTAGGATTATCAAGTTATTATGCATATTAATAGAGTTTTTATATAACTGAATGTAATTATTTGCAGTATTTCTCTAAAAGGTAACTTCTTACTTGGTTTCCCACTTTTGTATGTTTTCATGTTCCTATTCCTACTGTAGTCCATCAGTCTTTTTGATTTAGGTTTTCTTAGCCAGCTAATGTCAGTCTTGCTGTCATCATAATCACATTCTGTTTCAGCATCACTAAACAAAGTATTCTCATGACTTGTTGACATCTAGGGAGAAAATCCACAAACACACTTTAGTACATGTCATAAACAGTAAGATAAATGCCTAAACACTCCAAATAATAAGCTAAATGCTGGTGGTGTTTTGCCAATTTTTTTGTTGTTTGTTCCTTTAGCACTGGTAAGGGTTCAAACTTAGGGTCTTGTATATGCTAGGCAAAAGTTCTATCACTGTGGTACATCCTTAGGTATAATTTTTTAAAGCATTACATGATTTGTCAATAAATGGAATATTATTTCTCATATTATCTGTCCTTAATTAGTCAGAGGAAAGATGCAGTGAACAAAGTCAACACTGAATTAATCAAAGTCCTCATTTCCATGACTTTCATTTATAGAAAGAGAATGCTCAGCACAGCCCAACACAGCAGTCTTGGTTTTCATCATCTTCAAGTCTTGCTCTAAAGTCATTTTCTAATGGGGTACATATTAGTGACATAACTGTTTTTTCACTTTACACTCATGCTAAACTGTATGAGAAACATTATCATATGAAAACTTCTAAAACTCCCAGAAAGCCTCCACCCAGAGTTGTCATAAGACTGTTTAGGCCATCCTTCTCAATCATGGTTTTCAAAGTGCTGTTTTCCCAGGCCCTAAACTTGAAGGCACAGATCAGACCACTTTCCAAAATAGTTTAGACCACTTTTTTAACTTTTAATTAACTTGGAATTCTTTCATTTCATCCCCAGTTAAGAAGGTTATATGTCCACTATATTCTTAATAATCCGTGTTCTGCATTAAGTGCACTATAAATATCAGTTTGTGGAGATGTTAAAGATTGATGGTCTTTTGGAAAATCATCAAGGCATTGCTGCTCTCTTAGTAATTTCATTTTGTTGGTTTTTCTTTGTATCTTTCTTGATGCTACACAAATTACATGAGTTACCATTCTTTGAGCCAGCATGGCTTCCGTCTTCAAGTTCCTCTTCTATTTTGTCACTTTTTAGTGTTTCCACACCCACTCTTATCAAGTGCATTCACACTAGTTTGGTTAGATTGTCAGCAAGTAAAGACAAATTTGAATGAATGATTACATTATTTCACTGTATTTGTCAATGGGCTCAATATTCTTGGCAGTTGATTTTGAAAGCATAAAGTTGTCAATACAATATGCAGATTTAGAAGAAAAATGTGATATTTTGTCTATGATCTAAAAAAGCTTGCCTGAAGATCAGAGTGCAAAGCTAGCCACACTAGTTAGCCATAGAGGCCAGGCAGTGGTAATACACACCTTTTATCCCAAGGACCCAGGAGACAGAGGCAGATTGATCTTCTGTGAGTTCAAGGCCACCCTGGGCTACATGAAATTGAATCTGTTTAAAAGAGAAACAGAGCTCATGCAAAGGTGATCCCAGTACTTGGGATCTCATGCCTTTAATCCCAGCACTAGGGAGGTAGAGACAGAAGTGATACGGCTGGTTGGAGAGAAGAACATGAGAGGTGGGAGGAGACAAGAGAAATACGGTCTGAGGAGCAGTGAAATCTGAAGAACTGTGAAGTCTTAGCAGTCTGAGGATGCAGTCTGAGGACAGGATTGCCCCTGTGGGTCTGAGCAATGGTAGAGCTAAGAACTCTCTAGTGGTTGGCTGATTTGCTTCTCTGGCCTTCAGCATTAACCCAAGTATCTGACTTTGAGTTTTTATTGTTAAGACCAACTAGAATTCATGCTTACAGAAAAAGAATCCTGGTTTTATTTTCTTAGTTTGGATTTTCTACTATATAGGTTGTGTGGGGGAACCAGAGGGAGTTGGGACACTAAGCCTTTATTGACACTCAGACTAGCACAATCTTCACGGCTATGACCAGAGGTTTCTTGCTACCAAGAATCCAGACTCCTTAAACCTTTCAGTGTTACTTTAATGGCCAGCATCTTTTGTGTTCTGGATTTAGGACTTGGAAGATATTCTCAAACATCTACAGCTAAAGGTAAGTTCTGATTAGTTCCTCACTCATCTTCATGATTTAAAGGTGGAAAATCCTCATAGCCTCAAATTAACACTGTCCTTTACTATTTCCTCCAGTTTACTGGGTATGTTGTTTTCCCCCCATGCATTTCCTTTCTTCACTATTCCATGTATATGCAATGCTGTACATACCCACTCCAGATTAAATATCCAATTTATGAGCCAAACATAGTAACAAAATTTCACATCTGAATGTGAATGGTTTCATCTGAACAAATGTAAGTGGAGCTAGAATTACAGATGGTTTTAAACTGCCCTTATAGGTGTTAGGAATGCAACTTGGGTCCTCTGAAAGAACAGCCAGTATGCTTCTCAACCTCTGAGCCATCCCCCTCCAGTCCCTGAATGTTATTTTTAAACATCAGCGTTTATTTTATTTTCTAGTTCAACAATCTCCAGCAATAGAATGTTATTAAAAGAAATACTCCTTTAAAGGTGTATTTTTATTTATATTGAAAGACCCCCGCCCATTAGCTTTTTCTTTTAAGTTTGCCTCCTCCTCCGGTCAGCGGCTGGCTGGCGCGCGGGCGGATACATCCTCCCCTGCACTCCCCGACCCCGATCCCCACACCTGCCGGCTTCTCCTTCCCCGCCGCCGCGCAAGGCCGGCCCCCCCGGGCCCAGAACGCGAGCCGGAACCAGCCAACAGCCCATGAGCGCAGAACGGCTTAGGACACTTCCGTACGCGGTAGGCTCCCCCCCAGCCGGTTCACCCCGGCGGGGCTCGCGCCCCCGGCAACCCGCCTGCACCTCGGCACCGCGCCCCGAGGAGCACCGCGCCCCGGGGAGCCCGCGGCGGCGAGAGGCGCTCCCCCCCCAAGGTCAGCCATCTGGACTCGGAAAAAGATAAGTAAAGCCGAGGCCGTTTCGCCTGACTACTAGACCTTGAGAAAATGCTGATTTGATGCTTTTCGCTTCTGTACTGTGCTTTTTCTGCTATATAAGGACCCCTCTTCCTGGGCTCGGGGCTTGGCCTAGGAGAAGCTAAGCCCCCGGTACCCGCGCCACTAATAAAGCCTCTTGTGGTTTTGCATCCAAGTGTGGTCTCACTGATTCCTTGGTGCGTGTATCCTTCTACGAAAGTACCCCTTCTGGGGTCTTTCAATATGATGTGTGTTAAGCTACATGTGTGCAGGTATCTGCAGAGGCCAGAAAAGTGTCAGATCCCATGGAACTGGAGTTACAAAAGGTTTGTGAGATGCCCAACATGGGTGCTGAGAACCAAGCTCAGGTCCTCTGAAGAGCACCAACTACTCTTAGCCCAAGAAATACTGGTTTATACTGGAATATCACATGCTATAACTTACTCTTTTATTTTTTGTTTTGAAAGAAGGGTCATGCTCATCATGATTCCTTACACCTGTCCTGGAGAAACAAAAATATTCATTAATTTTAAGCATGTATCTCATTTATTTTCTTCAACTAGAGCTCACTGGGAAATTATTTCTAATGTTTAATATTTAACTCTTTCACTAACTATTACTAGCTGTGTAATTAAGGCCAGATTATCCTTTCTGATCTCAGTTTTTAAAAAAAATGAGTTTGAATAAAGAACTAATTTTTCAACTCTATGATCAAAGTCATAGTATTAAATTACCAACCTTTACATATTGCATTTAGAAGTAAGTGCTGAAGTAACAATCACAGCTAGAGGAATCATGACAGTAGGATTTTTAATCCACTCCTTTCTATGTCAAACACTCAAATTAGAGGAGATTTTTATTTAAAGTAAATGTTAATGTGACCTACTGAATTATAGTTTTTTTTTTAAAAAAAAACCTACAATTTTATTGAATTATCCATACTGGCTTCTCTAGTTGTAGCTTGAAATTCTTGGATCTATTTGGAAAATAAACAGAAGAAAAAATACTGTGTCAAAAATAAGGGAAATAAGAAAAAAAAGAACATATCAAATCTAGTTCCTTTCACTTTCAAGAATTGTTAATTAAAATCAGCTCCTATAATATTATTTAAAGCTAAATCAACTAGTAAAAGTAGGCTGATAGTAAAACAAATCAGAATATATTTATCTCAGGGAGGACCTGTGTTTTTCTGTCACACTGCACTATGATAAAAATCTCTTACATTCTAATAAACTAGAGCTTTTGCTGGACCTCACAGCTAGAGTTAATACACATGTGATGTCACTTAAGACTGTTAGCCTACAGTATATTCAACCTGCTTGTTTCAGCGACCTTTAAGATAATAATGTAACAACCATCCTTACTTGACTTAGATTTCCCATGTAACCAAATTCACCATATCTAACTAATGCATCACTATAGTCTTAAATTATATACCCTTCCATGCCCCTAACCCAGAATAATGCATGGATACTCTAATAATCATTTGCTAAAGACAGCAAAAATACAGGTTAAAAGCAATCTCATGAAATGAATCGACCACAAACATTGAACATAACATTTGGATATTTCTATATTTAAAGAAAAATGATGTTTTGGGGGTCAGTTGAATTCAGTGACTGAATCCCTCATCAAACTCTGTTACAGATTTCTGTAAAGTATCCCTTACTCCTTTCCCACATGAAGCTTTCTGTGCTGTTCAATAAATATGGACAAAAGCCTTCTGTTAAGGACACACTGACACACAGAGAGACAAAGACAGGGACAGATTCACAAGACAACCTTAAGGTGGGCAAGGATTCAGACTCATACAACAGGCAGAAGATGGAAGACAGAGTACAAAGCAAAGAATTCAAATTGAGGTTTGCTCTTAGTTAAATGATGAGGGCAAATACTTTGGTTTCCTTTTTAATGGAACACCACATTATTGGTGACTTGGAGGTTTGTTGTTGTTAACGCATTCAAACAGATCACAATTTTCTTTAAAGAGCAAGTCTAACACAGTGCAAAAGCCACAATTACTCATTTGTTTTATATTTCTTTAAAATCGGGGAAATAAACTACCTAGATATACCTATGCTTGTTATCCAAATAAACCATTTAATATTTTTAAACACTGTAAAGTATGTATCTGTATCAAGATGCATTTCAAACATATGTTCATAACTGCATATAGCTGCAAGATGACTATAAAAGAACTAAGTACAAAATCAGTGATTTCTAGCTTACTCCAAGTTTTATAACAGGTTCATCAGTGCCATTCAAGCTGAAATTATATACATCATTCCTGTGGAAAACAAAGACAAATGTTAGAACCACTGCATAAGGAAATTCAGTGTCTTCAAAAACCAACAGTAAAACTTACTCACAGTGGACATTCAGAAGTAACATTAACAAAAGTCGTCTTCAGTTTTCTGTAACTTTTTCTCTGAACCTTTTAAAAAATACAAAAGAGGTTTACATAAAAACATTCAGACATGAGCTTACTAGCTACATCAGACAAGTCACACGTGCAATTAAAATGTGACACATTTTCTAGTTGTGCTTCCACTATTATCCTTTAGTGTTTGTCATATTTTTCTCAGTGAAAATGAGTCAGCTGAGTAAAAATTTCTCAATAAACCCACTGTCTTGCTGAGCAATGGTGGTGTAAGACTTTAATCCCAGCACTTGGGAGGCAGAAACAGGCAGATCTCTGTGAGTTCGAGGCCAGCCTGGTCTACAAAGAGACTTCCTGGACAGGTTCCAAGGCTACAAAGAAACCATCTTGAAAAAACAAACAACCCACCCACTCCCCTCCCTCCAAAAAGAAAAACAACAAAAAACCACTGTCTTGCAAAGGGGTTTTTTGTTGTTGTTGTTGTTGCTGCTATTATTTTTGTTTTGGTAAAGAAACTAGCAAACCTTTCTATGTCTCCACTTAGCAGAGACCAAAACAGGTTTCTGAACAAGAACAGAACATGTATATTTTGGAAAGTAAACAAGCTAGTATTTAAATGTAACAAAGAGATAGGCACACACATGCAAAGTAAATTGCACAGGTCTAGTGTAACAACAAGCTAAGAATCAGAGAGCAGACCCTTGAAATTTGACAAATTAAGAAAACATGTAAACAACAACAAAAACCAAAACAAACTATAAATGGTAAATAAAAAAGATCTGTATCTTAAGCCTAGATGAACATTAAATATTTTAAGAAAATCAAAATTTTAGGATTTTTCAGGACAGATGGTATCAGCAAACAACCTGAAACAAAACCCACTGAAAAGAGATTGTGATAGGCTGAATGCAGACTAAATCATGGACCCAAAGAAGAAATTACTGGATCCATACTGAAACCATTTTCATGGTTTAGGGTTACAAGTAGTGCCTCAGGCATGGTAGGCAAGTGCTAGACACCACTGAGGTGATATCCTTAGTCATCCATCATCTTTTGAGACAGGGTCTCACTAAAAATTACCTAGGCAGGCCCTGAGCTTGCAGTCCTCCTGCCTCAGCTTTCTGAGCAACTGGAATTACAGGAATGCACCCTGTGACCAAGCTTAAAAGGAACATTTTCTTTGAAAAGTAGAAGGTTAAGAGCTATTTAGGTAACTTATGACTAAATTTGTCAGTGTTATAATCCATTTAACAGTACTCTATGACCTTGAATCCAATACCATTTTTTATTACATTTTAGTACTTACAATTGAGTCTGACTATGGAGAGTTTTGTTAAGTTAAGCAGTGCCTACCTTACTGAACTGTAGGTCAGACTTCTTTGAAAACCCACTATAACAGAGAGATCGACAGTATTTAAGTAATGCCGTATCAGTAAAATATTTTTTCATAAATACTATCACATATACTAAGACATATTTGGATCACTAAATTAAGTATGCAAAAAATGGGCACCAACACAGACCTAAAGGAAATCTCTACTCAGTCTGATAGCTTTACATGCTCACAATAAATTGTAACTGCCACAGTTAAAATCTAAGTTGTATCAACAATATAGGAGGACATGCTAAACCCTGTAAAAGGGTTAGCTATGCAGGAAAGTACTCTTCTTACTGTACGGGGCCACAGTGAATGTAAATGTTAATGAACAATCTCACAGCCTATAAAGGGATATTTATAATAAGAATCAGCTTTTTAAAATATTACAAACAAGAATTATTAGTTAATATACATATTTCAGCTCACTGACACCCTATACTTTCATCAAGCAATGCATTTTTATCACACTTAGTTTTAGCCATTACTCGGTTTCATAAATAAAAATCCTAAGATGTTTATATCTTGAAGATTTCTCTCTGAATGCCACACTGTACCATTTCATACCTTTGACACTTTATACAGCATAATAAGATACTGGAATGATCTATGTCATATAACTTAAATATCTACCACTGATAAAAATTATAATTATTTCCTATTAGAAATTTACATTATTCAAACATTTCCATATTATGCAAGCCATTAGTTTTATCTGTCAAAAATATTCATGCCTCCATTTATTAATATACCTGCCATTCACAGTCTCCTTTAGTTTTCTTGTAGACTTCATGCTATTACTTGAGTTGTATCTCTTATTAATTTGGCTTATTAAGGATTCTGCTGCACCAGTAAATCCTTTCCCTTTTGACTTTTCTTTCTGAAAACAATTATAAGTTACTTTAAAACTACTAGTTAATGTTCAAAGGAATATAAAGGCTGAAAGTTTAGGAAATATGCTTCTACAAAGACCTACAAAAAACAAATGGTCAGAAATTATTTAATGTCTGGACTTTATAGCAATCAAAGCCATTCAATATACAGAGAGCTATGCTGAGTGCTTGGCATGCATTTTTAAAAGTTATTATACATGAAATAGAAATACTTCAGGGGAAAAAGACAGTCCTTTAAAAAATTCAGTAAAACTGGCAGCCTTTCAAAAGTTAACTCAGAATAAAACAAAAAAGACATAAATGCTAACATCTGTAATGAAGAAGCCATCACTTTCAGTCACAAACACATTAGGACAATAATTGAGGAAATTATTTGAGCTCCATATCCATAATTCTGGTAACAAACAAGATGGACTAGAGTTCCTTGAATGACACATTAAAAAAAAAAAAACTCAGGCAAAGGGAAATGGGATACTTGAAAACACCTGTATTTATGAATACAATCAATGCTTAAACTTTACAAAGCAAAAGGCACCAGACCCAGGTGGGTTTGCTAGTGAGATCATTTAAGAAATTATATTAAAATTCTCTATAATATACCATAGAAGGCATAAATAAAAAAATCATAAAACAGGAAAACTAACTGGTAGCTATGAACAGATAACAAATCAAACCCAATAATGTTAGAAAAGAATTGCACACCAGAACCAAGTAGTATTTACTTCTGGTATGTAAGGCTGTGTCAACTTTTAAAACTCAATGCCTGTCATCTCTCACCTCAGATAGCTTGAGGGAGAAAAAAGTCCTATCAACAGACCACATATAAGATGACAATTTAAAAAAAAAATCAGCAAACTAAGAATAGAAAGGAATTTCCATACCCAGATAAAACACACACACACACACACACACACACACACACACACACGTGTGCACATGAAACAACTTCCTGAAAGGTTTATGAGTTGAAGGCTTAGCCCTAGCTAGGGACACTACTGAGAGAGGTCACTGGATCATGACAGTGTTTATCTCATCAATGGATTATTTTATTGATAAATTCACAGTTGAGTGTGTTAGGAGGTAGGGGATATCTTGATGGAACAAGTAAATCACCTAAGGATAAGCCTTTGATGGATATAACTTGTCCTCAGCCTCCTTCCTCCTCCTTCTGCCCTCCTGCAGTGGAATCATCTTTGCACACTATAAATATGTATTGCTTTCTTTGTTAATAAAAAGTTGATTGGCTGATAACTGGGCAGGATTTTCAGGGCAGAAAGAATGCTGGAAAGAAGGACAGACTGAGAGGAGAGTGCCAGGAGCAGCAGAGGGAGCAAGACATATTGGAGTACAGGTAAAGCCACAAGCCACGTGACAATACACAGATCAATAGAAATGGGTTAAGAGCTAGTTAGTAATAAGCCTGAGCTAATGGTCAAACTATTAAGTCTCTGTATTGGTTATTTGGGAACTGGTGGGCAGGAAAGAAAAACCGCCTACATCCTCCTTTTCTCTCTACTTCTTGGCCACTATGAGGTGATTGGCTTTGTACCACCATATGTTCTCTACCAAGAGGCTGCAGACTGAATCTTTTAAAACTATGAAGTAAAGTAAGCCTCTACAAGTCTTTTCCTCAGGTATTTGGACCACAGTGACAGAAAAACTAAGGCCCATTTTAAATAATCATTGAAGCTGAGAAATGACTCAGCAGCTAAGAGCACTTAGCAGTTCTGAGGACCTGGGTTTAGTTTGAAGCAGGCACATGGCAGCTCACAACCATCTATAGCTCTAGTTCCAGGGATTGTAACACCTTTTTCTTATCTCAAAGGTCAGTGCATGTATGTGGTCACATACATACATGCAGGCAAAACACTTATACTCATTTATTTAAAAATTTCAAAATTAAAAATAATTGTAACTAGCATCATACTTAATGATGAGAAACTAGATCCTTTTTAAAGGAGCTGGCCCCCATGCTCGCTCAGTACTTGTGGCTGTTCTCAGCTTTTCTCACCCCACCCCCTATCCTAAATCACTGACTTTTAAGGCAATGCACTCTCTTGGCCCTCCCCTCTTTTGCCTCTCTCTTTGCTCTCTTTAGTCTTCTTTTTTCTTCCTCTCACTCTCCTCCCCGCTTCTCTCAAAGCCATGTTTACTCTACCACTTTCTCTCCCTGCTCTTGATATTTCCAGGTGCCTCTGGCTATATTCTCTCTTGTGTCTACAATAAAAACCTTCCCTTCAACCATACCTTAAGTACCTCAGTCATGTCCTCACTGTATACAAATGTGGTGCTAGAATACACTCAACAAGCATATAGCAAATAGACCTCTACTCTTCACAAACAGTTTAAAATAGACCACAGACCTCAATGTAAACCACAAAATAAAACCTGAAGTTGACATGTAAGATAATCTAGGTGAATTGTGTTTGGCAGTACATTTTTATATAGGAGATTTAAACAAACAAAAAACACAAACCATGTTAATAAAGGTAAGCAGCACCTTTAAAATTAAACTGCTTTTGTAAAAAAAAAAAAAAGGCACTGTTTAGAGATGAAACAAGACTGTGAGAAAATTTTTGCAGCTGGTTCTTTGAGAAAAATCAGCAAGATAGACAAACCCTTATCCAAAACTAGCCAAAAGGCAGAGAGACAATATCCAAATTAACAAAATTGTAAACGAAATATGGGACATAACAATAGACTCCATGGAAATCCAGAGAATCATGTGGTGATACACCATTTGTGATTTATTAAAGCCACTGGAGATCAAAATAGCCAAGAAGCCATACTTGTTAGCCATAGAATCCAGGCACACAACTTTAATCCTAGGACTCCGGATTAAGAGGTAGATGGATCTCTGAGTCCAAGACCACCCAGGGCTACCAGAGAGTGAATCAGAGTTCACACCTTTATTCCCAGGATTTGAGAGGTATAACAGGTAGAGGCATTCAGTCTGGGAGTTAGTCTCCGGCCATGCTGAGGAGAGCATAGCAGTCTGAGTGAATCTGAGGAGCAGTGAAGTCGGGAGCAGTCTGAAGATCTCCCCTTTGGTCTGAGCTGAGGTAGAGGTTAAGAGCTAGTTGGCTTTGCTTTTATGATCTTCAGCTTGAAGCTTGAACCCCAGTATCAGCTCTGTGTCTTTTATTTATCATCTTACAGAATCATTAAGGTCATACTTCAAAGATTTGTACTCCACAAAATTGGAAAATCTAAAAGAAATGGGCAATTTTCTTGATAGGTAACACATACCAAAATTAAATCAGGTAAAGCCAGGTAAAACAACTTAAACAGATCTATAACCCAAAATGAAATATAATCAGTCATTAAAAGTCTCACACAAAAAAACCCAGGACCAGATGGTTTCAGCACAGAATTCCATCAGTATTTCAAAGAAGAGCTAATCCCAATACTCCTCAAACTGTTCTGGACAATAGAAATAGAAGGAGCATTGCCAAATTCTTTGTATGAGGCTACAGTTAACCTGATACCTAAACCAAACAAAGATGCAACAAAGAAAGAGAATTACAGACCAATCTCCCTCATGAACATTGATGTAAAAATATTCAATAAAATACTGGCAAAACAAATCCAAGAATACATCAAAAAATCATCCACCATGATCAAGTAGACTTCATCCTAGAGATCCAGGGATGGTTCAATATATGAAAATCTGGTAATGTAATCCATCATATAAACAAACTGAAAGAAAAAAAAAGCATGATCGCCTTATTACATGTTGAAAAGCCTTTGACAAAATCCAACACCCTTCTCATGGTAAATGTTCTGGAGTGAACAGAGATACAAGGCACACACCTAAATATAATAAAGGCAATATACAGTAACCCAACAGTCAACATCAAACTAAATGGATAGAAACTCAAAGCGATCCCACTGAAATCAACAACAAGACAAGGCTGTTCTCGCTCACCATATCTAGTCAATATAGTACTAGAGGTTCTAGCTAGTGTAATAAGACAACAAAAGGAGATCAAAGGGATACAAATTGAAAAGGAAGAAGTCAAACTTCACTATTTGCAGATGACAAGACAATTTACATAAATGACCCAAAAAATTCTACCAGGAAATTCCTACAGCTGTTAAACACTTTCAGTAATGTGGTTGAATAAAAGATTAACTCAAAAAAAATGAGTAGCTCTCTGATAAACAATTCTTCACAGACCTTGAAAGAACAATACTCAATTTCATATAGAAAAACAAAACATCCAGGATAGCTAAAACAATTCTGTACAATAAAGGAACTTCTGAAGTTATCACCATCCTGGACTTCAAACTCTACTATAGAATCATAGTTATAAAAATGGTTTGGAATTGTCATAAAAATAGACAGGTACACCAATGGAATTGAAGATCATGTCAAAAACACACCTATGAACACCCAATTTTTGACAAAGAAGTCAAAACAAAAATATACATTGAAAAAAAGAAAGCATCTTCAGCAAATGGTGCTGGCATAACTGGATTTTGACATGTACAAGAATAGATCCATATTTATCACCCTGAATAAAACTCAAGTCCAAGTGGATCAAAGACTTCAACATAAATCCAGTTATACTAGATGATAGAAGAGAAAGTGGGAAGTAGCCTTGAATGTACTGGCACAGGAGACAAGTTCTTGAATACAACACCAGTAGCACAGACACTGAGATCAACAATTAACACATGGGACCTGTTGAAACTAAGAAGCTACTGTAATGCAAAGGGTACTGTCAATAAGGCAAAACAGCAGCCTACAGAATGGGAAAAGATCTTCACCAACCCCACATCTGACAGAGGGCTGATCTCCAAAATATATAAAGAACAAGAAACTATAGATATCAAAGTACGAGATAATCTCATTAAAAAGGGGGTATAGATTTAATCAGAATTCTCAACAGAAGAATGGCCACGATATACAAAGAAGTGTTCAACATCCTCAGCTATCAGGGATATGTAAATTAAAAGGACTCAGATGCCATCTTACAACTGTCAGAATGGCTAAGATAAAAATTGCTAATGGCAGTTTATGCTGGAGAGGATGTGGAATAAGGGGAACACTCCTCCACTGCTGGCGGCAGTGCAGACTTGTACAGCCACTTTGGAAATCAGTATGGTGGTTTCTTAGAAAACTAGGAATCAATCTACCTCAAGGACCCAGAAAAATCACTCCTGGGCATATACCCAAAGAATGTTCAACCACACCATAAGGACACTTGCTCAACTATGTTCATAGCAGCATTATTCTCATAATATCCAGAACCTGGAAACAACCTAGATGCCCCTCAACCAAAGAATGGATAAAGAAAATGTGGTATATAAACATAAGAGAGTATTACTGGGCAGGAAAAAAGACAATGCCATCATGAAGTTTTTAGGAAAATTGATGGAACTAGAAAAAAACCATCCTGAGTGAGGTAATCCAGACTCAGAAAGACAGAGTATGTACTCACACATAAATGGATATTAGACATAAAGCAAAGGATAACCAGATTACAACCAATAGCTACAGGGAAGCTAGGTAACAAGAATGACCCTAAGAGGGATGGATGGATCCCCCTGCAAAGAGGAAATGGGTAAGATGTCCTGGGTAAACTGGGTGCGGGGGGCGGGGAGGTTTACAGGGGAAGGGATGGGAGGATGGGAACATAAAGGATCAGGATTTCCAGTTGTGGGAGGGATGGAGGGGGAGAATAAAGAAAGATATCTTAATAGAGGGAGCCAATTTGGGTTTAGGGAGAAACCTGTTGCCAGGGAAACCTCCAGGAACCCACAAAGATGACCCCAACTAAGACTACTAGCAATAGTAGAGAGGGTGTCTGAACTAGCCTACTCCTGCAATCAGATTGGTGACTGCCCTAGTTGCCACCACAGAGACTTCATCTAGTAATTGATGGAAGTAGATGCAGAGATCCACAGCCAAGCACTAGATGGAACTCCCAGAGTTCAGTTCGAGAGAAGGTAGAGGGATTATATGAGCAAGGTTGGGTCAAGATCATGATGCGGAAACCCACAGAGATAGCTGACCCAAGCTCTTGGGAGTCTCAGGAATCTGGATGGAGAGCTAGAGAGCCAGCATAGGACCCAACCTAGGCTCTCTACATGTCTGGGTGACAGTTGTGTAGCTTGGTCTTTTGTGGGGCCCCTAGCAATGGCACCAAGATCTGTCCCTGATGCATGAGCTGGCTCTTTGGAACCTACTCCCTATGCTGGGATACCTTATTCAGCCTTGATGCAGGGGACAGGAGCTTGATCCTACCTCAACTTGATATGCTATCTTTGTTGATTTAGATGGGAGGCCTTAACCCATCTGAATGGAGATGGAGGAGGAGTGGATGGGAGAGTAGGAGGAAGGGGGGAGATGGGAGGAGAGGAGGGAGGATAAACTCCTGTAAATTTTACATACCAAATTTACATTATTTGGTATGTAAAATAAATTTTTAAAAAATGATGGGGAAAAAGAATGCAGGCTGAGTGAGCCATAGAGAACAAGCCCTGACTTCCCTTTATAATAGATAAACTAATCTGTAAACTAAAACTCTTTCCTCAAGTTCCTTTTGGTGATGGTATGTATCATAGCAATAGAAAGCCAACAAGGATAGTTGTAGGTTATACTTATAAAGTATACAGCACACACAATGGCCATTCAAAGAAATTAAGCATTATAAAAGACAATATAAGTAGTAATTAAGGAATTTAAATAAAAAGATAATGAAAAAACAAAATAGAAAACAGTAAAGACAATTTAATTTAGGAACAGATTATTCTATACTGTTTCACTTACTTCTTGAGCAATTTTCATTTTAGTATCTATTTCTGCTGCAAATGCAACTTGTACCATTTATGACTTGTGTTGTATGATGTACCTATTATTTGCAAAATACTATGAGGTTCTTTAAGGGCCATGGAAAAATACTTTTGAAAAATTCACAAATATCTGGGAAAACTCAAAGCATTATACTTGTTGAATACTTGTTAAATTGAAAATTGAAAAAAAAAACTCATACAAACTGTTTGGGTCTTAGTTATAACCTACAGTTAAGATATCCAAAATAATTTCAATTATAATGAAGGGAATGTGAAATGCTTGTTGGATGCTTTTCTTAAACCTTTTTCAGTTTCTTCCAAATTTTGCCATGTCTGTTTATTTTTGAGGATTTTTCTCATTTAATAGTCTGTATTCCATTCACTTTATTGATAACAAAAAAACAGTACCAGTTAAATTTACACTTTCAGAAGGATATAGAAAAGTGAGTAAGAAATATAGGGTTGATTTATTAAAAACTATTTACATGTTTGATTATACCAACTCTTGTTCTACAGGACTGTGTTAGGGAGGTGAATGGGGAGCTTTAAGGAAGCATCTAGGAACTGAACTAAAGGACAAGGTATTTTCCATGTCAAGTCTCTAGCAATCAGTCAAGCCTCTCTTAACAGAAAGCACTGTATGGGTGTGTAATAAAGGAATATATCCAACACTCACCAATGGTATTTCTTTTAGCGCACACGAATTAAGTTCAGAAGTCAGTTCTTTCCTTGATTTTGTACAATTACTCATGCATTTTCTAGATGGGCTTTTATCACAGACAGTAGTATTCACATCTTTTGACAGTACACATGTTTTCTTATAGATGAGTGATTCTTCAGTTGTCTTATTTAGGAGTACTGATTTATAAGTAGTTTCAGATTCAATATGCCAATCACTCTGTTTAGCGTTTTCAGTATTTTTCTTTTGTAAATATTTAGAATGATTTTGTTCTTGTTTGTTTCTTTCACAAACTTCTTCATCTGACTTATTATACTTTACATCTTTCCTGTGTTTTGCCCTTTGTGTTTCTTCAGAATCATCATCAGATACTGATTTTTGTTTAGTGCATTTTTTGTTGACACCAGTATCTAGTGGAAGAATGAGAAAGTCTTTTAGAATGAGTATAATGGTATAAATGTTGTTGTAACTAAAATTACTTGTTTGATACTTAGGAGAAGTGTGTTTCCCTGAACACTACTATATTAAACAGGTAAGACTATTTTCACCTTGGGCAAAAGTGTGTCCTGGTAAAGCACGGTCTCTCTGGTTATTGCAGAGTTTGATAGTTGTTACAGGTGTCCAACATGCCCATTTGGAATGTGCTTTATTTTTAGATACATCTATAATACCAGATAATCTAGAAAAAAATGTTCAATATATTATCAAATACTGGTGCATGATTTTTGGCAGGCAGCAGAGGCAGGGGTTTGAGACAGGTTTTCTCTGTGGCTTTGGAGGCTGTCCTGGAAACCACCGCCCAGCCAGCTTGACTCTTTAAGAAATGTTTATATATAATCAATGTTTCTTGAGAAAATTGTTAAATGTTGAAAAACCTTTATACAGCATGTAAAAATTGTATAATTGATAAGATTAAAAAAATACTAGAAAAGTACCATTACTGATACTACACTGCAAATCCTAACATATCTTATTATGAATTTAAACCAAGGAAAAAATTTCCACACTAGTATTATAAAGATATATGGCTGCTTCATATGGAAAGAAAAAAGACAGCCTATTCCATATTGTTCCATCATAGCTATCAAATGATTATAAATGCTATTATTGACATTACATACTAATAAGACCTTTTTACAAATCTGTTAAATTTAAACTCTAAGTGGTCTGATGGATTCTCTCATACTCACGAAGGCTCATCTACTTTTTCCATTGCACATACATCAGAAAAAGTGTCATCAATTTCATCTAAATAAAACAAAACCATAGTGTGTTCAGTTTTTCATATGGTTGGAAGAAAGAAGTGAGAATATAATCTTACAAAAGTGGACATTTAAGGATGAGAACATTGATTTCACCCTCCTCCCTCTCTGACTCAAAATTCCCAGGAGCAGTGGTTATATAGTCTGATTTCTCATCACACAAACATTTCTTTATATAATTCCAGTACAGTTATTACAAACTTATTATTTTAAAATTATCTAAAGCCACTGGGGCTCAAAAGAAGATTAGAAAGGGCTTACTTGTTCTTTTTCTTTCCCACCAATTTGCATGTACACACATGCACCCATGTATATATACATACACATACATACAACAATTACATGCACACACGCTTATAAGTACAAACTTGTATATTCACACTTGCATATGTGTGCACCACACACACACACACACACACACACACACACACACACACACACACACACACACTTTTCAGGTGTACTCATGGTGACTAAAATTAATCTTTAATTAATCCACAAAAGTACTTACTGAAATTTTGGTCTGGGGATTCATTATGCTCATTTTCCTTGTTTTTTACAACGTTAGTAGTTTTGTTCTGCCATCAACAGAGGAAATATATGTATGTAAAATCACAAATTAAGTCATTATATGAATTCAGCTTTTCAAAGACCATTAAGGCTTGAACATGTAAGTTTGTCTTTGTATGAAATTAGACAATATTCACACTGCACGAATATTATGCAGACATTCTAAACCATTCATTGCCTAATCTTGAAACACACAAAAAATAACTTTCACTGAAGACAAGGAGGCAGAAAATCCCAAATTTCCTAATCTTGTCTCAGAGATACTACTCTTAATGCTAATTATGATTTATAGAATCTCCATGTACATCCCTCCTGCTGCTGCTGACTTCGTGCCCTATTCTCATTTACTAAAGTTCAAAGAGCTGAAACTTATGAAGTATTAAGCCATTAAAAATTCTGACCACTTTCCAGGTAATTCTTTCCCTGAGTTTATTTCTATAGCCGTGGATCCATCCCACATCCAGATTAAAAACAAACAAACAAACAGAAAAGCCTGCCATCGCTATCAGCACAGCACATTGTCTGGCTGCAGATATTTCACCTTATCATTAGTTGTCCTCTTTAGGATGCCTGTCATCATGCAATACTCAGAACCATGCCAAAAACTCAGAAAAATGGTGACTTTACTAACAAACACTTATGCTACACCATTGAAACCATTACTTTGACTATAGTTTGTAATACATGAAATCATATCCTATTTATGTTTCTTCACACACTAAGTTTTTATCTTTGTGACTAGGCTCCTGCTTCTTCATTGGGTTCTTACTACATCCTATGTGTGTATCTGAGGACATTTATGCTTTAACAGTATGACAATCTTATTAATATTTCCCATGCTAGACTTTGAGACACTTAAAAGACATACTCCTCCCTCTGATCTCACATTCTCTATTAGTCTTCTCAAAACACATACAGGTTTGTATAATAATGACAAAAAAGTTCCTTCTTAGTAATGTGCAAGTTTCAGGTTCAGTGAAACAGGTACTTCAGAATTTTAATGTAAGCACAGTGGGTTTACATGCCAGAAGGACCCTTTCAGAGACAACTGGTATTTAGAAGAGCATGTCACTTTCTAAATAAATATTGTACTTGGAAAAGAAGGCAGCTCAGTATGAATTTCTAAAATAACTTGTTAAAATGTATTTTAACACAAAGTGTCCTTACTTTGTCTCTATTATTCCATATGTTTCTTCCATTAGATTGTCTAGATTTGAGTGACACAGCATAATCCATTCTGCTTTTTGATGTTTTAGAACCATCAGCTTTTGGGGCAGGATTTATTGCTTGCAGTGGTGCCCTACTTCTTCGGGGTGTTGCTAAAAGAACAAAGATAGCAGTTATTTCCCCTGTTGTTACAGAGATAACTTTCAGGTGAGGAAGGTAAGAGATGGAGGTTCTCAGGACATTTCCCAAGTTTCTGGCTTAAATGACTAACTGGATACTGTGACATTTAACAAGAGAAAACCATCAGGAAGGATCCAAAGAATGATTCAAACCTGGAACTACTCATTTGAGAAATCTGTCATGCACAGGACTGTTCAACTAATAAGGTATTTTGGTTCCATGGGTTGGAAAATATATTGATTCTTAATTAGCTAGAGGATACTGTTTGTCAAGTACAAAGTCAGTAGTAAAGAACTAAACCAAAGAAACCTGATGATTCCAACACTGTTTCTAATCACTATGTTATATTGTCTCCTGCTTAAATTATGATAAATTATTAACACAGAATATTAACATTTAAATTTTATCTTTTTTCTAATTAAAAGATACTGTGATGTAGGGAGAAACCCTGGTTAGAGGTACTTCTGAACACACCCACTTGGGCATGGTCACAGTTATGTAACAAGGGTTTAAGAAGGTGGGAGGCGTGCATGATGCTCTCTTTCACTGAGCTGACTGGGAAGCATTTCTGGGTCCATCCTGCTCAGGTGCAAACCTGGTCATTGGCTCCCTTGTGTGAGTATTTTTCCCCCAGTAAACTACTGGTTATCAACCTATCTCTGACTCCACTTTGTAATCATCTATACTGTGATTCATATTTTTATCAATTTTATATCCAGAGTTTTTCTGAACTAAAAATTCCTCTATAATACTTGCTAAAAATCTTTCAAGACTGTATAAAACACTTACATGTGTTGACTAAGAGTATTGGACTTCGCACAGTGTATCTGTCTGCATCTGGAACAATCATTGATGCTTCAGACATTTTCTTTCTGCTAGGTGTAGTTATCTTAAAACATGAGAGAAAGCACAATAAAGCAAGTCTGTTAAAACATTAAATATCCTACAATTTTATTCAATGTTATGCACTGACCACATGCAAAAGGTTAAGTATTTTAAAGTAAAAATAATATCCCACAAATTGCTGTATGTTAGGCTAACTTACTTAAATGCTTTTATCTTCATGTTTGGTAATGACAAACAAAACTACTCTTTTAAAATTATTTATAGATCACAGTGGGCTTATATAATATAGTACATATATACTAGCTGAAAATATTTTATAGGTATTTAGCTAACCAATAGCTTGTGGTTTCCAATTATTTTATGGAGATGATGTTTGCATGTATAGGTATTTAAAATTATTTTGAATGCTTTCAAAATGTAAGTAGTTTTCAGTATCTTCCCTCATTGTTAAAATTATAGGAATTCAGAGCCACCAATTCTAATAAAGGTTTGGATTGCCCCATATCACTAAAAGTAACAGAAATTGGTAAGTACAAGTAGGTAATACAGGGGACACAATTTCAGAGAGTGCCACATAAATAAGAGGACTCATTATATAAAGAACAAAATAATCTAAAAACTTAGGTCAGTTTAAGGTTGCATTTCATATTAGAACCAAAGCAAAGATAAGATAGAAAAAAAAGAATAAATGGGAGGGAAAGTAGCTATTCTATGTATCTCAAATTTAGAATTTAAAAGTGTACAACATAACAAAATGACTTGCTAAAGAAAATACTTGCTTCTATTTGCATTTGTAAAAGATGGGCCAAAACTGAAATGCTAGGTCAAAGCAATTCTTTATCCATTCTAAGTACCTTTGCTCTGTTTCCTTCAGCAGTGACAGACGTGTAGTAGTCTAATAGAGTAACTCTATCAACACTATATTTACCTCATCCTGGCTGCTTGTTCTGTCTTCCTGGTTGCTACTGTTGCCTTGTTTTGGAGGATTTGCATGTTTCTTTTGAAGGTTAGATGTCTCTTTTAGATGAACAAGGTCTTCTTTGACTAGAGATGGTTGACTTTCTGGCACGAGAATCTGTTGAATTTAGAATGAAGAAAATTCTACTTTAAAAAAAAACTACAAAACAAATGAATTTCTCAAAAATTACTGTATACTTGCAAAGTTTCTGTCCCTCTTACATTCATATGATCTTTCCTTACTAGGCATTTTTGAAGTTTCACAAAATGACCCAACAAAACAGTCACCTTTGCAAATAAGCTCTGTCACTCACAATTCTCATTTTTTAAATTAATAAACTGTAGTTTTCAATAACATTTACTTCTATAATGAAATTTATTAACCAAAATACTGCATTACAGAACTGTTTATATTGAGACCATTTGCTTTCACATAATCACCCTCTAAAATTAGCTTTACTCCTGTATTTTTAATTTAGTGATGAATAAAGATCAAGTAACTCAGAGACATACCTGTGATCCGCTTGCATCAAAAAGTATATGAATAGATGTTTTGGCAACTGAAATACCTTGTTTTCTGGTAAATTCCTAAAATTCAATTAATTCAAAATGATGCCATTTTCTTTCTACTTAATGCATTTATTTCCTACCCATTTCCTTCCACGATAGACCATTACCCCCAAATCACTACTATGCATATACAAATCACTACTATGCATATACAAATCACTACTATGCATATACAAATGATCTAACTTAAGAACACTTCAATTACTCAGTTCTATCCACTCTCATGTTTTCCATTTTGCTGCCTATATAAGGGTCCCTTATGAAGATATATCCTTGACATATTTTTGAGACAAGGTCTTTTTAGGGTAGTCCAGGCTGGCCTTGATCTCAGAGATCTACCTGCCTCTACCTTCTGAATATTGGTGTGCATCACCAAGCCTGGCCTGACATAAATCTTTTACATTATCCCTAAAATGTTCCATAACTGTCACCTAATATTTTCGGATAAACAGTGCTGGCTTACATAGCCTTCTAGAATATTATTCCTCCATAGGCTATTTCAAGTCCCTCCCCATTTGCACTACGCCTCTCAATGAACATTCTCCACTTGACACACTTTTCCCATGGGGAACTATTTACTTCTATCACACTTCTATAGTTCCTAGGATGTTTAATATTTTGAAAATATTTTAGTTCAGTCTTCAAATGCATGGCAGTAACTCATCAAATGTTCTAAGCAGCTGTGGATTCTGGCATCTGAGACACTTCACAAAGGACACAACATAATGAGCCAATAATCACTCCACAGTACAACTTTAAATCCCATTATCTATGTGTGTTCACGCACATGTGCCATGGTGCATACGTAGCAGTAGAGGACACCTTGTGAAACCATTTCTCTCATTCCAACAAAGGTGGAAACTGGGGATCAAACTTTGGTCTTCAGGCTTGGTGGCAAAGTGGCTTTATCCACTGGGCCATCTGGCCAGCCCTTCACACCATGATTTTAAAGAGCTATAATCCACGCCATTTTAAGATTTTGATAATGGGAAAAGCAATGAAAATTGTAGCCCCAAACACTTTGTAAACCCTGATAACACTATTTGCTCAAGGAGATTTTAAAAACTTACCTTGTACTTATTTCCACCAAAAATTTTTTTAGTCACATTGGTGATTTCTAATGATGCATCAAAATACAAAAGCAGCTCTTTTCCTTCTTTTTTACTAATTTTTACTATATTTTTCAGAGTTATAGTCAATAGCTTCTTTGATTCTATCACTGTATACAGAAAACAACATTAATGATAATATATTAATCTCTATGATACCAGTATGTAACTATACTATAAATAAAATATGCAGCAAGTTGAATCAAAATTGAAAAATTTAAAAGTGGATGTTGTTTATTCAACTACTAACTATACAAACAAATCAGTCAATTTATATTTCAGTTTCAGTGTCCTCATCTATACGTTATATAACAATGCCCTAACCATTGAGTACGTCCCTGGAACAGTTTCTAAGCCCTAACCAATTCTTAAAATATTCCATGAACATGTCTGAAAAGGCTGCCTTCTTAAAGAAAATAGCTAGAAATAGGGTAATTATGAATTTAAGTTATCAGCATATAGAAAGACCTCTGTTAAATCAACATATTGTTGTTAAAAACATTTTGATAAAAATTCCTGAACATTATGGAAAAGGATGCAGTCCTTATCCTCAATGCATCATACTTTTTAACACAAATAAATAAAAGACCCAGAGATTGATATTGAGGTTCAAACTTCAAGCTGAAAATCAGAGAAGCAAAGCATCTGGCCACTAGCTTCTTACATCTGCCTCAGATGTAAGACTAATGTAAGATGTAAATGGACTAATCCTGTCTCCATGAGTTCTCACACCAAGCCTCAAACTGTAACCTCTCCTTAGGGTAGCTGGAGAATAAATGCCTCTTTCCTCAATGTGGCAGGACAATCAATGCCTGATACTGAATACTGAAGACCCTGCTTCTATCTTTTATACCTCTCTAGAGCTGGGATTAAAGGCATGTGGTCTGTTACTCTTTTAGAGTGATTCAATCTCACGTATCCCTGGGTGGCCTTGAACTCAGAGAGATCCATCTATTTCTTAATCCTGAGTCCTAGAATTAAAGGTGTATACCACCACCTCCTAGCTTCTGGCTGTTGGGATTAAAGGTATCACCACTGATCTCTATAGCTTGAGGCTGACTGTGCTTTTCTGAATCCTCAGTCAAGCTTTAATAAATCATCAATAACATTATGATACTTTAAGTCCCAGTTGTATGAGGTTTCCAAGGAAATATACAAAACCACCTAGCAACTAATTAGTTTGCCTGTGTTACAGAGTAAATCCACAATACCAGGAACCACAGTGCTCCCTGCTTGCCTCTAGTGAGGCTCCTATTATTGGCTGAGAAGCCTTCACACCTGTTTCCCACAGAATTCTTTTGGGCCAAAAGAAGACAGAGCACTAAAACTAGGGACTCTTATCTCTACAATGATGCAAATGCAAGTGACTCTGTGATCTTCCCTAAGAGGCAAATATTTTTAACAAAAATAGATTTTTAAAATTCTTACAAGGCTCACCCAAATAGAAAATGCCTTTCTTCTGTACATAAGGTGACATTTTCCATGGTAATGGACTTTGATGCTACTAAGCATCAGTAACAATGAAAGTCCTGCTGTGTTTCTCACTACAACATGTTGTACAACAAAAATTTTTAAAATTCATGTGAGCCCAAACTTAAAATTTCACATTTCATAGGTAAATACTCATGTGGCTCTAAAGATATTATTTCATGTTTTGATGAAAAAAATCAATGCATTTATAATCTTTGAATTTTTACTAATAATTGTTTCATGCCTTTAATTTGCATTTGACTTTTTCCTCTGTACTATCTAGTAAATGCAGTATTTTCCCACTACAAACCAGAAGTATTATAATTATGAGTAATTCTTGTTACAAAAATTCATCTATGAGTTGCAACCATAGTAATACAACTATGTTAGTTTTACTTTATTGATTACTTTATTGAGATTTCTGACATTTGATCTCATAATTTACTTCGCCTTTTAAAATTAGTAATCTCATTAAGATTTAAAAACAACCTTCTTGTGTGGTTTCTTGCTCAGATATCAATATTATTTGCTTTATAATATTTCAAGATGTTATATTACTACAGTATGAATGTAATGATTATCTGCAAAATTACTTAATATGACTTTTAAATCCATATTATATTTAGTTTTCTCATTAATCACCATGTCATGGTAATCAAACAAGGAACAAAGAAAGGGGATAAATACAAAATACATAAGAGGTAGAAGAGGAAAATGGTAAGCTAGTGGGGAGGAAACAGTCAATGGCTTTAGGGCTGACAAGCTATATCAGATGCTTGCTGCCAAGCCTGAAAACCCTGAAACTCAAAAGCCTCAAGCACTCACATAGTGGAAAGAGAGAACCATCTCCCAAAAGTTGTTCTCTGACTTTGATGTGCACCATGACACTCACATATAACCCACTGACCCCCTGCTACTGTTAAACATGCAATTAAGTTCCCCAAAGAAGAGATTTCCAAGTTTTAAAACTAAGAACAGGTAAAAATCATATACCATTTGTTAGAAAATAATGGAGATCTTTAGGATAAGATTATGATAACAGCAGTGCTCTATATTTGGAGCTCAACTGAGAAAATTTTTTAAATGCTTAAATAAATTGTCACCAGGGTCAAATGTAAGGAAGTCAATGTAAGGACACACACACACACACACACACACACACACACACACACACACAGAGAGAGAGAGAGAGAGAGAGAGAGAGAGAGAGAGAGAGAGAGAGGTTTTTAATTAGAGGAGTTAAGAATCTTGACAGTAAAAACTTTAGAGATGTACAACAGAATGTAACAGAACAGAAATTAATAAGGGAAAGAAAAATGTAATAATTATTTTTTTTTCAAAATCAGATATGAACAGGGAAAGAACTATAAGAAACCATAGGACCAACTGAAGCTGACTTTTTGTGACCTCATTTATATTCTAAGATATGAGAGACTATATGAGTTGATGGAGTAAATATCTGGAAAACATGACAGATACCAGGGGAGGGAGACACATCTCTTTAATTTCCAGAAATATAAAATGGTGAAAAGACACTTAGAAATGAAGGTGGTTGTAAATTTCAGCTTTTCACACATTCTTGGCTGAAAATTCATGGTTTGTGAATTATTATGTAATAGTATATAAAAAAGAAAAGAAACAACCCTGAGAATCCTGAGGATAGTATTGAGGATAGTAATAAAGGCTAACATGGCTGCCATTGAGAGTACTAAGCAGCTAGGGAGATAATTCCCCCTTCAGTGAAATTCTTTGTGGGGGAAGGAAGCACAAAGACCTGAGCAGTTCAATCCTTTAGCTATAGACATGGAGAATATTATCAATAAGCAAGTTGGCCTGAGCCTTAAGTCAGAGAGGTTTACCTCTGTATAAGATGCAGTATTTTGTTTCAGGACAGTATTTTGCTAGATCAGAAGAAAAAATTAACTCTATATGTCTAAATGTATCAGAGTTCTGTGTATATGCATGATATCCAGCCCTGTGCTCCCTAGAGACATCTTGTTATTCTGATTGTGGGCTTAGGAAGAGAACCTGCTAGAAAAAGTAAGACATCAAATATAAAGTTATCAGTAAGATTCAGAGTTGACAAAACTGTGAACTTTAAAGGAACTACACTTTTTTTGGGGGCAGCACAAGGAGACACTTGTGGGCTTTTCATACCTGACTCCCTGGCTAGGACTTCCCTGGGTGCACATGCACACACATGCACGCAGCACCCCTGATTATGTACAATATTAACTATCATTTAAATTATTTAAAGTAGAGTTAATTCCCCAACTGCCCCCCTGACTTAAATGCAAAATAATTTCTGAAACAGGCAAGCCTTAAAGACATGTTCAGTTCCCCACTTACAATATATGCTAGAGTTTGGACGGAATGGCTGGTGAGCTGAGCTAAATTTTCTATAACTCTAAATGTCAATCATAAAGTGGTACTGAAGAAACAAAAGACTTTAGAAAAAGGCCAAAGACAATTAAGATTCTATAGTTTGACAGACATTTAAATTTAAAAAGATAATTTCAGGAGGCAATTCTGTGAAATAATTAAGATATAAATGAAAAACTGCCCAAGTGTTCTAGGGTATGAATATGGGTCACTGTTAGTAAAACTCATGTTAAAGATAATAAACAGAGGTGTCTCTGTTCTGCCCCATCCCATGGCTGCTTCTAAATAATCCCTCAGAGGCTTATATTAGTTATTAATTCTAGACCAATAGCTCAGGCTTATCACTAGCTAACTCTTACATTTAAATTAACCCATATGTTTTGCCACATGGCTTAAGGCTTTCTACCTCATTTTGAATGCTCCCTGCCTGTTTGGTGGCTGGCTGGCATCTCTCCTGACTCTGCTCCTCCTCATTTGTGTTCTCAGTTTGATTATTCCACCTAGCCTTATCCTGCCTGGCTACTGTCAAACAGATTTTACTATTACCCCATGAGAGGAAAACATATTCATAGTGTACAGAAAGATCATTCCACAGCAGAAAATCCCTCATTCTGGCAGTGCTGAAGGATTGCACCCAGTGGCAGATGTTTGGCTCCCAACAGGCATGGATTAGTAAGTTGAGGTATAGCCATGCAATGGAATACTACCCAGAAATAAAAAGCAGCTATTGATATATGCCACAACATTGTAGCTAAAACAAAAGTTTGGAATGACAAACAGAAAATTGTTATATAGTATATGATTCTGCATAAATAAATGTATGTTTTCTAGAATTCATGTATTTTGAAGAAAGCAGTGGTAACTGTCTAAGGCCCAAGCATCAGTAGAAAGGTTTTAAACAAACAAGTACAGAGTGGAGGATGGACATTTACTAACTTCAATTACCCATGATGATTTCATATGCAAAAACACATGATTTCTCAAAGCCTGCTCAGTCTGGAGCAGGGCATTCACCAGGGCATTCAGCTGATACAGCACTTTTTTTTTTTAATTTTTGGTTATTCAAGACAGGGCTTCTGTGTATAGCTGTCCTAGAACTCACTCTGTAGACCAGGCTGGCCTCAAACTCACAGAGATCCGCCTGCCTTTTCCTCCCAAGTGCTGGGACTAAAGGCGTGTGCCACCAATGCCCAGCTGACATACCACTTTTACAGTAAGCTAATGTATCACCTTTTCCCAAGCCACATTCAAGAAGTCTGCAAGATATCCACTTTTTACAACTCTTTTCAAAATTGTACTGGAAGCGTTCTCTGTAACACAAATAATAAAAAGACCCAGAGACAGATATTGGATTCAAGCTGGGGATCAGAAAAACAAAGCGGCCAGCCACTAACTCTACCTCAGACTGAAAGGGTGATCCTAGCTCCACGAATCCTCAGTACAATGCTCTTCACCAAACCTCAGACTGCAATCCTCTCAGTTCATGTCTCCTCCCACCTTATATTCCTCTCTCCACCCAGCTTTGAACTCACAGAGATCCATCTGCCCATGTCTTCCGAGTCTTGGGGTTAAAGTTGTGTATCACCATTGCCTGGCTTCTATGGCTAACTAGTATAGTCACTGGAATTTAACGTATCTATCACTGCCATCTGGCTCTGTAGCTGTGGCTAGCTTTGCATTTTGATCTCCAGTGGCTTTATTAAATCATAAGCAATATATCACCACATTTCTCCATTTCCATAAAGAGGAAAGTGGGGAAGGAAAAGGAGGAGAGAATATAACAACAGTGTCATCAGGAATCTACATAGGCATCATAATTTAACAGTTAACTCGGCAAGGCTGTAGGATACAAGGAAAGTATCTTTTTAAAACTATTTTTTCATGTGCCAGTAGAAAATATCTGAAACTAAAAAAGGATGTTTATCATCATATAAGGCAAAAAATGAGTATTTGGGAATAAATTCATCAAAATATCTATAAGACATATATTGAAAAATATAAAACATTGTTTAGAGAAGTCCAGAACCCAAATAAAGAAGAACTGCATCTCTATGATCTGAATTCTAGTTCTAGTATTCCCACAATGATCTACAGTCACAATTCCAGGAAGTTTTCTGGAATTATTAACAAAACCTTTTAAAGGTATATAGATAATCCAAAGGCCATGTTTCTGAAAACTTGACAATGTCAGAAAATAAATTAGCTATGTTTCTGTTAAGCATGAACTTAAATGCTAAAAACACTGTGGTACTGGTACACAACATGTAAACAGATCTAAGGAATACATAACAGCAACAAGAAACAAAACTACTCTTACAGAGCCAAATGACTTAACAAAGGAATGGCGGCTGGTAGTCAATGGTACAGCACATGACCAGGAAAACATTTCAGCAAATAACCCTAGAATAGCTGGAAGTCCACACAATCATCTATCATTTCTGACAATCCAGACAAAATTTGATTTAGTTCACCACATTAAAGCACAAAAGCTAAGCCAAAGACAAACAGAAAATCTCTGTGACTAATGAATAAAACAAGATTTCTTAGGTCATACAAAGCAAAAACTACACAGGGAAAAATCCAAACAAAAATTCAAATTTAAAAGCATTTCTTTGTTGTGCCTGCCACCCCTCCCCCCACACAAAACGAAGCATGATATAGACAGACAAATACATGTTCTCAATATGTATCTGTTAAAGGATTGGTATTCTAGGATACACAACAACTTCAAAATTGAATAAACAGCTCAGGAAAGACAAAGTGTTTAAGCAGATGCTCTACAGAAGAGAGCACACAAATAGTCAGCGAGCTCCTGCATAAAAAGTATTTACCATCAGTGCTCATTAGAAAAACACAAATTAAAACCATGATACACACACACACACACACACACACACACACACACACACACACACACACACACACGATGACTAAAATATGCCTTAATAAGACTTTTTATCAGTCTGCTAAGATTTCATAAATTTGTCCTGCAATGCTATCTAACTCCCCTTATAGGAATGGAAAAACAAGGTGTTTGGGTTTAATAAAACAAGTGGGATAGAAATGTAAGAACCTTGAAAACACTAACATGAGACTGGTCAGACCAAACATTGTTTTAGATGAAGAAAACTGGGGTGGAAAATGTGATGACTTTATGAATGTGTCTACAGATTTTTCTGTAGTCTGTCATTAATCTTGCAGTTTCTATTCTTTTTTTTGAACAGTGTTTTTTTTTATTTAAATAACTTTTTCCATTTATTTTACATACCAACCAGTTTCCACCTCCTCCTCTCCTTCCAGTCCCCACTTTGCCATTTACCTCCCCCCAACCACTCCTCCTCCATCTCCATTCAGAAAGGAACAGGCCTCCCACAGCTTGCAAAAAGCATGGCACATCAAGTTGAGGCAGGACCAAGTGTCTCCCTTTATGTGGAGGCAGGGCCAGGTAATCCAGCATAGGAAACAGTACCAGGGAGGGGTCCTGCTCTCACTGTTAGAAGCCTTTCTAAGAGACCAAGCTACAGGATTGTGGTACACATGCAGAGAGCCTAGGTCAGTCCCATGCAGGCTTCCCTGCTTGTTGGGTCAGCTGTCTTTGTGGGTTCCCCCATCATGACCTTGCCATCCCCATCTCCTAGAACAATCCCTTCTCCCTTTCTTCCACAAGAGTTTTGGAACAGTGCAGTACTTGTCTGTGGATTTCTGCCTCTGCTTCTATCAGTTACCGGATAGAGTATTCTCTGATGGCTATTTGGGAAGTCACCAATCTGCTTACAGCAGATGGCTGGTTCAGGCACCACCCCCCCCTTAATTGGGGGTCATCCTTGTGGGTTCCTGGGGGTATTCCCTGGCACCGGGTTTCTCCCTAACCTCGAAATGGCCCTGTCATCAATCTTTGTGACAGGAACCAAGTAGAAAATTACAACAAACAAACTTCAAGTTTAGTACCTTCGATGTTGTACATCTGAACTTTTTCTTCAGGCACAGTGACTGCTTCCCATTGATGATCCTTAAATTTAGAAAAAGCAAAGATCTGAAGTATAAATTTATTCCTGATTTAAAACTTCTTTCAACATCAATTTAAGTTAAATTAACATGTGATTTATCTTTCTCCTATCTTCTGTACTTCTACCACTAAACATGCATCTTTCTGCTCTTTCAATACTCCATTTATTCATTCTAAAATAATAAACCCCAGTACCTATATCTTAACCAGGTATAAACAAGAAAAAATATACCTTTGATCTTTTATGAGATAGGAAAACAAAATTATTTTCAGTAATTACCTTAAGGAAAAAACACTGGACAATGTGATACATGACTTGGTGGTGAAGCTACTTTATATATTTAGTGACCAGAGAACACATTTTTGAGTAGACAATATTTTTTTACCAAACCTTAAATTAGAAAAAGTTGTCCTAGCTGAATTTCTGTTGGTGTGATTAGTATGTGCTGATGATCGACTGCCAGAGTTTGGGAGTGACTACATCGTTTGAGCCAGATGTATGTCACTGTACCAAACAAGAAGTGATAGCTAGGAAACAGTAACTCTAATACCTTTCCCCAGGTAACACAAACAGGATAAGAAATGTTCCACTTCCAAAAGTTTACACATGGCTATGATACAACAAAGAACTAAAATTCTCTTCTACATGCTACTGTAAGTAGCAATTTCCTTACTTCTTCTCAGGAGGTTTGAAGACTAGTAAGGCCAATTGTTGTCACCATCAATGTTCTTTTCATGGAACACCTGAGTGGTCCAAGGCCTCGTGCCTGTAAGCACTGTACCACTGAGCAGCCTTCATGCTGTCTTTTCTAATGTTGACTCATTTTGTTCATGTGACCAAAATTTGAATATTTTTAATATTCATTTCCAAAATGGTTTTGTTAAAATTTAGCACTCATTTTGTTGCTATAATAAAAAAGTCAAATAATTTTCATTTTAATTGCCTTGATAGATTATACAACCTTAAAATAATAAAAAAGCTAGTGTTGAAATATACCAAAAGAGTGGCTTAAAAAATATACAAAAATGCATTCTGAAGGTAAATTTCAAAAATGTTTTTCACAGGCATAGCATAGAGAGCAACAAAGGAGTAAGCTTACTTCATCATCTCCAGCAATGTAGAATGAGAGAGTCTGGCTTCCAAGATTAAAATCAATCCAAAATTCCTCAAGTTTTTCATCTGATGGTATCTGCAGCTAAAATATATAAAACTAGTATATATTCTGATTACATAACATGGAAAATTGTCATCAGATTATAGTCATGATTGAATTATTTGAGGTTTTTTTTAAATTCTAGAATCTAGCAACACTTCTATAAGGTAGAACAGTCCTGAAATATTTTCAAGAGTCAAAGTGTTAAGTAGATGAAGACAGCAGAAATGCACTGTTAGATAGTTTAAGAGCAAGAAAATACTATGTAAATGATTTACACAGACATATAAAAATAAAAAATTTTAAGTATTAATAGAGATTGAAAAAGCTTGAATATACTTATGATAATCAGTAACCCCTTTATGAAGAGAAGAGAAAATGTGGATAACTACAGCTTTGCTGTTTCCCTTCTTGGCTAAGGTGAGTTGGCTCAGATTTTTCCTGGTGTCACTATAATATGCAAGACCAGGTAGCTGTACCATCATCTAAATCTAGGACTTTTAATATTTTAAACCATTACATAATGCATTTATTTTTACATAAAAATTATCCAATAACTCAAGTTTGGATAAATTTAAAACTTACCTCATATTTATCAAGAAATGCTGACAAGCAAGGAAATGTAAATACCCTAAAACACAAAACAGTTTAGGAAAAAAATAAATCTATCATCCCAGAATTAACTTGTTCAGTCATAAAAACAATGTATAGAATCAAAGAAAAATCAGAAATAGGTCATGAAAATTTAAATAAAATAACCTCTCTAAAGTAATTTTTGAGATAGGGTTTGTTGTCTGAGCTGGCCTCAAATCTGATACCCCTGCTACAAACTTGCAAGTAGCTGACATAATAGGTGAAACTACCAAGCCAGACCAGGTCATTATTATTTTTAAACAAATATTTATTGGAAGTTGTTAAAGAAAAGCATTATTACTTTAAAGATACTACTCTGACTAAAGGAATTACAGCAATTAAAAAACATATTCTTTCAAATATGAACAAGGGTTTCGAAATTCAATATGTATTAATACAATAGCGGATACTTGGATAGGTTAAAAAGTAGATTTGAGTCATTGTAACAAAAGTGGTTAAATTCTTAGAACATTTTTAGGGCAAGATATGATCTTAAAGTACCTTAGTATGTTCTGTTGGTCTCAGTAACATAAGTATTATTAGTACTATCAGTATTCAGCTAAGAAAACTGAAGATAGTAAGGTTAAATAACTTACAGAATAGAAGAGATGGGAACTTATGATTCAAATGTAGGCAATATGACTCATTGACTTAGCCCTAACCCTATCTTTAACTTCCTTAATAAATAAAGCAAACATGATTTATTTAATAGTATCATCCATTGGGACCAGGCATTACAATGCTCTTGTACTGGGCTGGAGAGATAGCTCAGCAGTTAAGAGAGCTTGTTTTCCTTCCAGAGCACCAGAGTTCAATTCCCAACACCCACATGGTTTCTTAAAACCTTCTGTGAACTCCATTTCTTGGTGATCCAACTCTCTCTTCTGGCTGTTTTAGAACTGTATGTACATGGAGCACAGATAATACTTGCAGGTAAAAACACACTACAAATAAATGTTAATGGTAAAATTTATATTTTCTATCAGTTCATGCTTGTTTCTGATACTAAATACTAAAAATTCTACTTATGCTACTTATACACTAGGAGGCTTTATTTACTATATATTTTCACTCCAGATTTTTATTATTCCTCAAATACCAAATAATAATATTCATGCAATTCTGAAGAAGAGTAAACCAAATATGGACAGTTATTAATATGAATTAGATAAAATACATCTTTCCTTCCAAGCACAAAGCCAAATAAAGCCATCAGAATATTTCAGGTTAGCAGTGTGATAATTTACTGTATGCTACATAAATAGTGTCCTGAATAAATATTTGCAGTGCAATAAAAATTACATTTATAAACACCCATAATTGGGCTCAGCACTACTTCCTTACCAACAAATAACTACATGCTATATCTAGCTTACCTTCTCTTATCTCCAAGCATGCCATTAACCAAGTTGAGAAATATTCTGCAATCCTAATGTTCAAAAAAGAAAAGTGGTTTTAAAATTCAGAACTATACAAAAATCTTTACTAGATTTGCTATTTTTATACTACTTACTGTTTCGAATTCACAGTCTTTAATTCCTTTAAATGCATTAGCAATAAAATCCATTGAAAACCACTGACATGCCAGTTCTCGTCTCCGTTTTTCTGTAGTCATTCTACACAAAGCTTCCACAATGCCTACCTGTAATTCATAATCTTAAAATAACAGTTAGTCAATGGAGAGGTCAAAAAACTTAAAATTTCAGCTTATAAAACTATATTTTGTAAGGCACAAAACCAAGCGAAAAAGAAAATATTTACTAAATTGTTCATTTTTTATAAGTAAAAGTTTTTAAAGAAACCCCTAAATCTTCTAAGACTTTACCACTTCATTATAATTGTAAGTTGAAAAACAATTTATACAACATACAAAATTTTTGTTATGATGTTTACAGTTATCCCAGGTTATATATTAAAGCCATACATTACATATAAATCACTCAGTCAAAATTTACTCATAGGAATCTAATGAAAACTTTTCTGTAAAGTAAATATATTGTTTAAAAACTGTCTATCAACTGCAAAAATATTAAACATTATAGTTTTAATAACTGACATTTAAGAAAATTTTTAGCACAAGAAATTCTAATAAATTAGAACATTAAGTTACCGTCATAACTATTGTCAGGCACTATTTTATCTAATTTTTCTTGTCATTACAAACTATTTGTTCCAAGACATGTCTTTATTTTTACTAATCTAAAATTTTTCCTTCAGTTTACATAAACAGATTAAAATTCCTTTGTTGTATTATTCTAGTAACATGAAGGCTAATAACACTGTCAAAGGTATATAATATTCATAAATTTGAAATTATTTCATATCTTAGAAAGAGATACTTACCTCCTACATCTAAAATCCTTTCTCCCATATCACTCCTGTGAATTAAAATAAGAAATTATATACCAAACTAATATTAGATAGAAAGCCCATTATATTTGGGGGGAATACTTAAAATTTACAATTGGCTAGTATAACTAACTTTAAAAGAAAATATAAACACTATTATATCCAAAATTGTAAGACTGTCAGTCTTGATTAATTCAAACTTGTGTTTGCTGTGTTTCTTAAAATTATTAAATTGGACAATTGATCAAAACAAGTTATTAAAAATCATTACATGAGAGTTAATATTTCTTGATTAGAAAGTATTTTGTTGGCATCTTGAGGTATTCTGTCAAGCATCAAATTCATTTTTTTTAAAGCCTAGAAGAGAAAAGAAAAAGTAACTTTGTTTTCCAAGAAGCATTTGGAGAAGCAGGTATATGAACTCAAAAGCCTAGATTTTCTCTTAATCATGCTTTCTAAGTAGGGAACTTAAATCAGGCGAAGGGATGGACATCTGGTGTAAAATGCAACTTACTGGATGGACATCTAGTATAAAATGCAACTTACTAAAGTTTTCACACACAGCGTGTAAACACATGAACTACTCTAAGATCCTCAAATCTTACAAGTAAAAGGTTACCAACTTTTTCTTCTTAATGTTATACATATGCATGTACACATGCAAAACTACATGCTGCTTGGCATTTACATACTAGAGAACTCCTAGGACCTAGGCAGTATATAGGTTCACACATTAGTGATACACATACATAAATCCATTCAATTACGGATTTTAATGAATATTTAGAATATACATGGCTAGGCAATGAATTAGTCAGACAACAGAAATATACCCCATGAAATTAATTTAAGAAACTTAGTCTAATTTTTTTAAATTTTATCATTTCCTTTCTCATTTTTAGGTTTTAAAAGAAAGTTACCTCCTGCTGAATGCAAATATTCACTCTTGGATCAATAACCAGGGCACAGATGTGAGGTATGAAACATTCCAATACTTGCTTTTTACCTGAATAAAAATGATACATTTATTGACAGATGTTAATTTTAAATCAATTTAGAAGTTATTTGTTATCTGAGGTGTTTATGAAAACTGGACTCTTAACTTTTGATAATACCTCAAGCATTTTATGAAAGAAATCAACATCTCTCTCATGAATCTCTAAGTGACTTGAGGGTTGTTTGCTTGTTTGTGATGGGGGATGTCTTTCTGTATATATGTTTCTCTTATTGGTTGATGAATAAAACACTGATTGGCTAGTAGCCAGGCAGGAAGTATAGGTGGGGCTACCAGAAGAGGAGAAAGCTGGGGAAAAAAAGCAGAGAAAAGCCACCAGGGAGAGATGCCATGTAGCTGCTGGAAAGATAGGATGCCAGGCATTCTCCAGTAGATAAGTCCATGTGGAAATACATAGATTAGTAGTTATGGGTTAATAATTAGGAGAGACCTAGACAGTAAGAAGCCTAAGTCATCAGCCAAACAGTTGATAATTAATATAAACTTCTGTGTTTATTTGGGGCTAAATGGCTATGGAACCAAATGAGACAGAACCCTCAACCTTTCAGCTATTTGTTGTTGATACCTGCTGGGAAATCGTGTTTTTAATACCCTCCCAATGAATGTTACTGGGTATTATTAATCACACTCCAGGTAGGCCCAAGCCCAGGAGTAGGTGGCCAACATAAAATGGACCTCATGTTTTGTTTTGTTGGGGAGGCAGCTTTTGTTTTCTATTACTACTTTGATTTTCATTTTTTGTTTTTTGTTTTTTTCCCAGGAGGGAGGGAGGGAGGGAGGCAAAAAGAAAAGAAATTCATGAAGTTGGGTGGACAGGGAAGTGGTGAAGATCTGGGAGGAGTTGATGAAGAGGAAAACATGATCAAGATTTGAAAAAAATAATTAAAACAATTTAAAACCTGATCTTTTGCAAATAGATTATCAATACAAAACATATTCAGAGGAATTTTCTACATGCCCCTTTGTAACAGATTTGAAAAGTTTAAGGAATGGAAATACTGCCAAAGCAAAATTACAGCTTTTCAAGTAACTATATAGTCAACTAGCACAACTCAAGTGAACTGATAAATGACTCCCTTACAGTAGGAGGGGCTCAGTTTACAACAGCAGCACTCTCAGGACTGTTCTTTCCTGACAATTTAAATTCTTATGCTAATTGAAAGGTAGCAGTAACTATTATTTAAATTATTAATATGCCTAACACATTTTGTCTTTCAGAACAATAAATAGAGCTATGTGTGTAAGTGATTCACCAGCTTCAGTTACCAATCATGAGGAAATCTCCAGGGAGAAGAAATAATAAGTAACTTGGACCTGGTCACTTAGCACAATACACTTGCTATCAATAAATAAAAGGTGACAAGGTGGAACATATTCTTTATTTTTTTACCACTGAAAAATTTGTTTCATTATCTCAAAAGGTTGAGACGCTATGTAAAATAAATGAAAAATGTTATTTAAAAAGTTTTAAAGATGAAAATAACTTTCATTTTCCTCAACTTAAACTAAAAGCTGACAAACTATAGCATACAAATCCAACTCTGTTTATCTTTAAGGCAGAACATGTTTTCAGCAGGTACTCTGTGGAAAACCATCCACATCTACCCCATTATCTGAAGAAGTAACACCAAAGGCAAGCTTTATTCATTCTGAGCTTAGTCTGTCAGCTATGCACACATTTTATCAAAACAGAACCTGAGATTCCTATGTGCCAACCACACAGCAGACAAATGTCCCAGCACTAGCACACTTTAACATCTTTCCTACTAAAATCCAAACTAAAAATTATTCTCAACAAGAGCCATCCTCAACCTTGTTACCAACTTTTGTTAGAACTGAGAAATGTTGGTTAGTAAATTTATCTTCCAATTATAAGACGGCACTGTGCTTATAACTCTAGAGTGCAGTAGAACTATTTTGATCCCTGGTGTTATGGAATGGCATTTAGTACATCACTGTCAAGGTCAAGTGGTCTAAGTTATTCATGTTGTACAACACAGCTGCCATGAGAGACTAGTTTACCTTAGTGGGAAGTCACGACTTTATTGTAATAAGTTCCTGGTAAGAGCAGACATTCTAAACAGCAAACATTGCAGCAAGTATCAGAATTCTATTAATACGTCTATGTGATGGACATTTTTAATGAAAATATTCCTTAACTGACAGATTTTCCGGAAGGCCAAATACCAGCCTTTTCTCTATCACATCTATAAAATTTCATTATAAACATGTTAATTTTAAAACAAAAAACTGTGAACCCTAAGATGCAAAAGCACTAACATCTGCCTCATTAGCAAATCCATAATACAAAAATGTACTCAATTGTACCCAAAATCAAACCAATTTGATTTTGAAATTTGTTTACTTATATGAAGTGCCTACCTAAAGTCTCCACTTTTTCTCTTGGCTTACAACAAAGTCTAAACTTTTGCTGCCTAGTCCTTTACAGAAAAGTCTGATTCTTTAATTAGGTCATGAATTCCTAGGACAGTATTATGGATATTACAAAATTATACTAAAACTTCCCGGTAAGTTGTTTTGATAGAAATAAGATACTTTACCTTCATCATTGATGTCATACACAACCTAAAAAAAAAGTAAATGTTTCATTTATAATTTACTTTCATAAATCATTACAAAAGCTATTAAAATAAGTTTTAATTCACAGCATAGCTAATTTTAATTTATTAGTAAATTATTTAATACTAGCCAGCTTAAATGCTTTATACAGTCTGGACAGATTATTCAAGGTCACTAGCCAGTCCACTGATGATTCTTAGAACCAAAACAAATGGCTTTCTAATAATCACATGCTCTATAACAATCAATGTCATTTACCATCAAAAGATCAAATAAGTCTTCTACCATATTCATAACAGCTTCATCTTTTGATTGTCCTTGGCTCACAATAACCTCCTTGGACTTTTCAAACCAGGAAACCATGTAAAGATGAACACATAACATTACTTTGAATTCCACTTTAACAACTTTATCTACTTGATTTGTTTAGTCAGTAAACCTGAGAATAAAATGACATTAAAATAAAAACTTCAGTATTGAATCAAAGAAATTTTACATTTTAAAATGTCTTGTATTTTTTATCTTACTCTATTTCCTCGCTGTTTAAAATAGGAATGAAGTTAATATTAATTCCATTACAAAGACCCTTACACTTCCCTCTTTAATTCCTACTAAAGATACACTTGCTATAATCAGCTAAAACTATCAAGACAATTTTATTACTTGGGTATCTTGGAATTAGTTTACCTTAATTTGATTCAGATATGAGTACATAGTATGTTTGATGTATCAATCAATGTGCTGGCTATATGTCAGTGAAAATACAAAAATCAGTGGCTTATATTTTAGTATGGGAGTCAGACAGTAAACAAACTAAATGACTTAGTCAACAGAAAATAATTCAAATAAAGGCCCATTGGCATCAAATTCACATAGTTGTCAAGGAACTTGTGGAGTTTCCTTTGGACCTTTGTCTTTTTAGCAACTATCCACATCATATAAATATTCACTCTCAAAAGTTCTACATAAAATTTCTAAATTTATTTTCAGCAGTTTGGACTGTTTTTTTAAATAGATATGTACTTTTATCATTATCAGATTTCCCTTCTATGAATATGTACTTATCTTTTGAACTAATCCTTGTTTTATCATGGTTAGAAGTCCAGCTTGTCCCAAAATAAGAATATTCTTGCTACATCTTCCAACACATATCAAGATGTTTGAAATAGTTTGGATATCCTTTTTGTTAAGTTCCTAAAACGAAAAAAGTATGTATTTAAAGTGCTGCAAATAAAAAGTAGTATGGAATAGACATTGTTCCAGGAGCAGCATCAATTTATAATCTCATAAATCCTAAAAAGGAGTCATTCTTATCTTTATAATGGAAAGGATGAGAATGGCTTAATAAAGCAACTTGTCCCAAACCACCTAGCTAATGGCAAACTCTTAGTAGTCATCTGCAAAATCCTAGAAAACTCCACAGCAGCAGTTGTCCCTTACATTTAAAAAAGTTAAACTCAAGACTGACTTTCTTTGAGGCGAGAATTATTATATAGCTGAGACAGGCCTGAAACTTGTGGCATTCCTCCTGCCTCAGTATCCCTCCTGCTACCTTACAGGCATGAGCTACCACAAGTAGATTGGAAATTCTTATTCTACCAATGATTCATCCCCAACCTTAGATACCTGAGGCCAATTTGAAGTTTCCTTTACTTAATAGAAAATTATTTCAGAAATGTTAAATGAAATCCAAGGTCTTGGATTGTTTTGTGTTTATTTTATTTGGTTTTTTGAGACAGGGTTTCTCTGTTTAGCCCTATCTGTCCTAGAACTAGCTCTTGTAGATCTGGCTGGACTTGAATTCACAGAGATCCACCTGCACCTGTCTCTGCCGCGAGTGCTGGGATTTAAGGCATGTGCCACCACTGCCTGGCTCTTTGTGTGTGTGTGTGTGTGTGTGTGTGTGTGTGTGTGTGTGTGTGTGTGTGTGTGTGTATGTGTGTGTTTATTTTTCAAATCACCAAGCACTATATACTGCCACAAATATGCCGATGGGTCTTTAAAAGTAAAGTTGTTTTTAGGTAACCTTTCCTTTCCCCTCAGATTATGATAGTAGCCTTTGGAGCATAGTTTTTTTTTTTTTTTAAATAAATTTTACTTTAGAAACAAGTTCAATGTGTTGAGATACACAAATAACAAATGGTGAGATAAAACAACATTTAAATAATTGTAAGTAATCTTGTCCAAAGCTTTTCTCTGTTCATATTTTTTTGTGAATGGGCTTCTTCCTAGAAACTGAATTCGTATGTAATAATTTTAAGAGCCATTAAACAAGAATGAGTGTTTACCCTGCATATTAGGTCATCCAACTTGTGGAGGAATTGCTTGCTGCATTTAATCTTCACATCTTCATAAATGTCAATTTGTAAAAGTATCATCAAAGGTTTAAAGTCATTTTTTCTCAAGGCATCATCAATACATTTTTCCAACTGCTGGAGACAGATAGTTAACAGCACAGATATTACAACAAGAATAGTTACTTTATGCAACTGAGTTGCCAAAGAATGGTCTTGAATGAAAATAAATCAGTTCATAAAATACTTTTTAAAAGCCTATTACTATTCAAAGTAACTGAATTAGAGATTTTTCTTTAGTAACAATTTCAGACAGAAAATATTTCATTAAAGTTTCCAATTTATATCTTCACTTACTCAAATCACAAATTTAATGAAAAATCAAATCATCATCATAGTAACTATACTTAATATCATGAACAAAATCCTAGCATACCTGATTACAAACTTCAAGATATTTAAAAATAAAACTGCATCAAGAATTACCCTTTTAAAAATTATACCCATTAATTCAACCTAAGTATTACCCCAATATGATTTTTATCAAACCTGCTATCCCCAATATTATAGTACAGCATAAGTAATCTTTCAGACTGCAATCTGATCACTTATACAGACTTAGTGGTAAACTACATGTATATAAATGTAAGGATCACACAATTTAAAACTTTGATCTGATTATCTAGGTATAATACATTAATCAGTGAATGACTATTTTCAATATTGAAAGCACATAAATAATACATTTCATATTTTATGTTCTTACTATAATTTAAAATACTTTAATGAAGGAAACTATATTTAAATTGCTCCAGAATTTTATAAATTAAGTTTGTCATTACTAAAAATATAGCAACAGATTTAGATGTAAGTATACAAAGTTAGTGATTAAAATGATTGCTTGTGTTCTAGGGACTACATACTTGGAAGTCTGGTTTCACAGGCATGTTTACTTCATTTAAGAACAGCAGAAGACAGACACCTATGAAAGAGAGCATTTTATGTACCATATTTGTTCTATATGTTTACAGTTTAAAGATCTTAAATATATGACAGTAATTGTTTCTTAAAATTGCTTTCTAAATATTTGCCATATACTTTAGTTACATTATATATCCTGTCACAAATATGAGTTTAGTTGTGTTCTTAAGACATAGATTAAAATAATTTTGAACCGAGGAATCAAAGAGAAAATTTAACATGAAAGTGGAAAAGATTAAGAACAAGTCATTCAGAAAAGTAGAAACTCAAAACCTCAAATGAATAATAAAAAGGGAAAGATGTTACCTCTATAACAGAATTTCTAATTAAAAGATAAACAAGGGCAACACTTACTAGGCTGGCAAAAACTAAAAAGCCTGATAATGTGGAAAATAGGAAATGATGGGCATCAATAATATCTTTACTTTTTCTCAAAGTGCAAAAAAAAAAAAATTTCATCTGTGTTTCATAACATGTAGTTCCATTTCTAGTTTTACAGGAACACAGAAGTATAAAAAGAGAATTTAATTTTTATTGTGTCCCTGCCTCTAACAGCAAGGGGGGAAAAAAGCCTACCTTTGTTGGTGTGGTAGGGACAAAGTAGGTAAATAAAAGCAATGTACACAGGATGCAACTGAACACTTACATGTGTAGTTTAATCAGCTGGTCTTTATCTCAGAATGAGGCCCATCTCAAAACAGGGTAAAAACAAAAGTGAAACAAGACACAGATGATCTCTCTAGAAAGTGTTTATGAAAATTTTAAACTTCATACACGATCAAGCTATATTCTGTGAAGTACATCTATGTATGTGTTAAGAAGAAAAGGAGTCAGGAATAAAACTGAACAAAAGAAAGACAAAGCGAAAAGGGGTTGAGAATGGGACAGAGCCTCTTTGTTCCTTCAGAGATTCATTTTACTCCCAAGCTCCCTTTTTGCAGCTCTTAAGCTTTTTCTTTCTTTTTAATAAAGTCCCTTTTACCTTAAATTACTTCCATCAAAAATTTTGTTGGCAGCAGTTAGCTATTAAGACTATTGGGTAAGCTCTACAAAATAGAGTACTATAAAACAGTAACATTTATTCAAAAATGTGGGTTGCTAAGACATTTTTAAGACTAATATATAAGGTCAATAATTAATTCTAAGAAAAATTCAATATACAAAATATATTTTAAAGTACATCTATTTTTATGAAAACATACTTATTTTATATACTTTGAACATAAGTATTGTTTCAATCCTAATGATTGTAAAAAACTGATTGTTAGATGACAGTGATTGTTAGAAAATGAGACTATATAAAATGTACTAATTTATAAATTAAGTGGGTCTTTATCCAAAATCACCAGCATATCAAATATCCATAACAAATACATTCAATTAGAACAGGTATTTTTGTCAATAGTCATAAAAATACCTCTACATCCCCTCTTCTATTTTTCTACAGTTAAAATGTATCTGTGAAATTGAAGACTCAAAAGATTTTATTTCATTTCCAATTTGAAAATATAATTTAAAACATTATTTAAAATATATGGTAGAGATTACTTGTGTACTCTGTTTCCTAAGGGCCAGCAGTCCTGTCACATTTCACAACAACTGGAAGTAATGCTTTTTCCCAAAAGCGCTCTAAGCCATAACACACACAGCACAGAAGAATTATGTCAAAAAGACATATTATGCTAGCCAGATGGTTCTATTTTCTAATCTTATTTTTCACAATAAGGAGCCAACCAAGAGAAACGACATCTTAGTATCTACATAGGTGGATTTTTTTTTTTTTTTTTTTAAAGAAGGAACCCACATCCACTACCAGTCATACACCCACTACCATTGAAATAATGCTGGCTGCGGTGAAGCCAAAAGGAGCTCTAGGAGCTCCAACGTCAAGCCAGCCAACTGTATTTGTATCAAAGAGAAAGCTAAACAGAGTGATCAGAGCTTTTCCACCAAGAGGGAAAACGTTTAAAAGATCTTTGTGAAACATGTAAATGAGTTGGGAAAGCAGGTGCAGAACAACTTTCCACACACAGGGCTGGGCCTAGTCAGCAGCAGGCTTTGGACAACTGATGCCGAAGCAGCTCCGAAATACCGAGTGAGCACTGAAGCACGTGGTGTGTGTCTCTGTGTGTCTGTCTGTCTGTGTGTCTGTCTGTGTGTGTCCATCTGTCTGTGTGTGTGTGTCTGTCTGTGTGTCTGTCTGTATGTCTATGTGTGTCTGTGTGTCTGTCTGTCTGTGTGTATGTGTGTGTGTGTCTGTATGTATGTCTGTCTGTGTGTGTCTGTGTGTGTGTGTGTCTGTATGTATGTCTGTCTGTGTGTGTCTGTGTGTCTGTATGTATGTCTGTCTCTGTGTGTCTGTATGTGTGTGTCTGTCTGTCTGTGTCTGTGTATGTCTGTGTGTATGTGTGTGTGTGTGTCTGGTCTGTGTGTCTGGTCTGTCTGTCTGTGTGTGTGTGTGTGTGTGTCTGTCTGTATGTCTGTCTGTGTGTGTGTGTAAGTCTGTGTCTATGTCTGTCTGTGTGTGTGTGTGTGTGTATGTGTGTCTGGTCTGTCTGTCTGTGTGTGTGTCTGTCTGTGTGTGTGTCTGTCTGTGTGTGTGTCTGTCTGTGTGTGTGTGTGTCTGTGTGTGTGTCTGTGTGTGTGTGTGTGTGTCTGTCTGTCTGTCTGTATGTCTGTCTGTGTGTGTCTGTGTGTGTCTGTGTGTGTGTGTGTCTGTGTCTGTGTGTGTCTGTGTCTGTCTGTGTGTGTGTGTGTGTCTGTGTCTGTGTGTGTCTGTGTGTGTGTGTGTGTGTGTGTGTGTGTGTGTGTGTCTGTCTGTGTGTCTGTCTGTGTGTCTGTGTGTGTGTGTGTCTGGTCTGTGTGTCTGTGTGTGTGTGTGTGTGTCTGTGTGTGTGTCTGTGTGTGTGTGTGTCTGTCTGTATGTCTCTGTCTGTGTGTGTGTGTGTCTGTGTGTGTGTCTGTCTGTATGTCTGTCTATGTGTGTGTGTCTATTCTCGAGTGAACTCTTGACCAGGCCCCTCACCTCACACGGGCTGAGGAACCCCTCAGACAGGAAGTCAGTGGCCACTCCACCATACCAGAGGCCAAACAAGGGCGGGAGGAAGCCCGCGTGCTCCCCCTGCCCCAACCCCACCCCCGCCAGCACTGCGCATGCTCAGCCCCCCCCCCCCCGACTTGCCCTTCCCTAGTCCCCTGTCACCCAGGCCACACAAACGTGGTCACGCTCTTTCCCACAGCCCAGGCCGCTCAGGCGCCTCACAAAACTCCCGGTACCGTGCAGGCCACCCTGCCACACCCCCCTGCCACACCCCCCGCCATGTCCCCTGCCACCCCCACCATGCCATCCTCGTCGTCGTCACTCCCACCACGCCCCCGCCACACCCGCCGCCCTCAGGAGGTCACCCCGCCGCCCCCGGGAGGTCACCCCGCCGCCCCTGCCGCCCTCAGGAGGTCACCCCGCCGTCCCCCGGGAGGTCACCCCGCCACCGCCACCGCCACCGCCACCGCCGCCGGCCCCGTCCCCAGGAGGTCACCCCGCCGCCCCCGCCGCACACCGCACCTTGGCGTCCGCCCCGGCCCGGGACGTCGAGTGTGAGCGCGCTCCCTTCTTCCCTCCTTCGCGCTCCTTCGCGCTCCTCCTCAGCCTTCCGGCTCCCAACGGAAAGCGGGAACCGCCCGTCCAATCAGCGCCGCGCAGCCAGCCAGGCCACGCCCCCGGCCCTGGCCAGCCAGGCCACGCCCCCGGCCCTCGCCAGCACATGAGGAATCGCGCACGGCTGGCTCCGCACTGCACTTCCGATGACCCCTGCCCTGTCCGCCGCAGGCCGGCCGGAAGTGGCGGAGGCAGGGTCTGTGGAGCTGCTTTCCTATCTCCCCCTGCGCGGTGATGCTGCGCTGCAGGCCGCCCGCCAGCAGGGGGCGCTGTGACCATGTCCCGTCTGGGGAGAAAGCAGGCCGTTAGGAGACAGAACCTGCAGGCCTGGGGCTCCGCCACCCCCTCAGTGAAGCAGCCCCGTGTCATCTACAAAGCGACAGTGCTGGGACGCCTCCATCTTCTCTGAGCCCTAAATGGAAGGTGGCCCGGCCTTTTGACAAGTTGCACGGGCATGCATGCATGCTCGACGCTGCGATTTGCACACCCGTGAAATTCTGCTTTATGCAACACTTGCGTTATTCTGCGACCGAGTGGGAGCTCTACAGCCCGCACGAGGAAGAGTTAAAAGCGGGTGGTAGCAAATCGGACATTAAATGGTATTTTCAGTGACATCTTGGTTTCCTGTCTAAAAAGCAATACTTGTTTTTGTTGTTTTGTTGTTTTTTTTTTTAATTATATATATGATGACTGGGCTAGGGTGCAGCTCGGCCGCGGTCAGTATGCAGAAGACCCAGGTCTCAGCGGAGTTTTCTTAACTTTTCCTGGGGATGAGATCGGATGTCTACTTACCCCAGACAGGGCTCCAATGACAGACACCAAGGGCGGGGTTCCACCCACGTCCACCTCAGATGGCAGAGCCTGCTGGGCCTACTTTAACAAGATGCAAGTGACCTCGAAGCAGCAGCAGCGTCACCGAATAGCCTAAGCCTCACATGGGCGATTAATGTCGACTTCCCCGTGGTTGCAACACCAGAGACGCTCTTCTTGGGGCAACCACTCTACTCCTTATGTACTCTAGCAGCGCCCAAGCCCATGGCACCACGTGTAATTGAGCTGAATTACATGTAGCTGGAGAGGGGCGTGCAAAAGGAGTGACTGGATTCTCAGGTGAGGGCCCAGTGACTCATCCTACCCAGTTCTTTGGAAGAATGTCAGTAGCCAGCAGGTCAATCCTTCTAGGGTCTTCCCAGTAGTAACAGCTATTCTCGCGAAGGGGGGGGGGATGGCTGCCTTCCACAACAAGCCACCAGCACACAAGGTTCTGACTTAAATGCGCTTTGGAAAGCGCTTGGAAAATACACACACACACACACACACACACACACACACACACACACACACACACACACACACACACGCACAAACCCTGAGGACCAAGCCGTTCAAAACGAACAGAATAAACTGTGGTGTTTATAACTTTGGCTTAGCTAGAATTACAGACATCATTACAACTTTGTTTGTGCCTTGTTAAACTGAATTTTGAGCTAATCCCTCACTGAACCCAGAACCTGGTGCATGCCAGAAAAGTGATCCACCATTGAGTTACATTTCCAGCCCTCTTTGTACTTTCTAGCACAGAAGCTAGGCTGCCCAGGTGTGTAAGCTGAATTTAAGATTCTCCTGTCTCAGCTTCCCAAATGGCTGGGATTGCAGGTCCAGGGAGATCCTAACTTTAAAAAAAATAATAATAATCAACGTTTGCAGTTGGGTATTGTAGACATTGAGCTTCCAATGCTTTTCGAGTTAGTTAAACGTAAGTACTAGGAGTATATTATACAAAACCTAAGATCAGAGTGTCTCAGCCTCATGACCTGAGACTTGCATCATTATTTTCACGCTCCGCTTTCTCGTAACAGACTTACCATCATCCATGATGCAATGTAGTGGTTTCCTGACAAGCAGCTTGTTAGTAGCTTGCTAGTAGAGACACAGATGTGTCTTTAAACAGTAACATGAAGGAAGAAAGTATAGTATTCCCGTCCGAAGGTTTTTGTCAATTCAAGACAAACCTCATGTGACTGGGAAGAGGGAATCTTACTTGAGGAAACGATGTCAAATGATTGTCCTGTTGACAAGTCTGTGGGCTATTGTCTTAACTAACAATTGACATGGGAGGGGCCTAGTTCAGAGGGCAGTGCCACCCCAGAACAGATGCTCCTGGGGGTATAAGAAAGCTGGCTCAGCAAGCCATGGGGGGGGGGGGAGCCAGTAAGCAGTACTCCCCCATGGCTTTTGCTTCAGTTCTGCCTGGAATTCTTGTCCTGACATCCTTCAGTGATGGACATCACAATGCAGGAGTCTAAGAGGAAATACCCCTTCTCCTCCTGCAGTGTCTTTTGGTCATGGTGTTTTATTGAAGTAATAGAAAAGTAAGAAAACTCATTTACTCTTGCCTGAATTGGTTTTACTTGAAGATTTTAGAAAGGAAACCTTATCAGTCATTATCAAAATTTGGTTTCTGGTCACATGCTCTCTGCAGGGCCAGATATTAAACCTCTGGTCTTGTGTTAGTCAAACTAAGAGTTGTGTCCCCTAACCCTTTTCCAGTAAATTTAGCAAGCTCTTATTGGAAACAGGTTGTGGGCCATCTCTCCTGGCAGAAAGAACATGGAGCTGGACATGGGTTGAATGCTAAATTGGAGACCAGCTGGCTAGGGGAGAGCAGTTGAAATTCACCTCTAAGCCTCTCTTTTCAGCTAAGAAAACAGGAGTTATTAATTCCAAACACAAATAAGACAAGATACACTGAATGCCAGTCTTTTTCCTCCTTAATGTGTGTAAGACTGTAATTGGCTGAAAGTCCAGTGTAGGCTGGGGGCCACAGGAGTCACAGTGAAATATAAGAAAAAACACAATGATCACAGCCCCCGAACTCTGGCCTATAGCGTAAGGAGTTTTAGTTTTATAAACACACACTGATGTACAGGACTATCCTCCAAGCCGAGCTGTAGATCTATGTTCATGAGTTTGGCTGAGCTTGCCTGCCAAAAATCACCACAGTTGTGTTTGTTGACCTTTCTTCTTGGGGTGGGGGGGGCAGGAAGGGTGATAGGATCCTAGCCTGAGTGCAACCAACCACCTCTCCCAACCAGCTGCATGCAATTCAGCCCCAATTGCAATGGCCTCTGAGCCTCTGGGAAGGGCTAGAGCAGTAGTTCTTGACCTGTGGCTGGAGACTCCCTTGGAGGTCACATATTGGATATCCTGCATATCAGATATTTTCATTATGACATGAGGAATTGTATTAAGGGGTCAAAGGGGTCGAAGCGTTAGGAAGCATGAGACCCACTGGGCTACAGGGTAAAGGTGGGGAAGGATTATGGGAGGGCACTCTATCTGCACAGCTTGGGGTCATCTTCATCACTGTTATGTGCAGATCACCCAGTATGGCTACTTTAAGGTCACCCCTGCTCCTGACACAGCCCCTGATCCATTGCTCCAAAATATGCCCAGTGAACTCATTGGTTCCCCAGGATGAACTCTGGTAAAACTGTACCTTGCCTTTTTTATTGAGGCAGGAGGAGGGGTGGGCTTTAAGTCTCCCCAGGCAAGGTAATTCAGCAACACACGTACAACTCTGCTGTGGACAGAGGAGTCCCTCCAGAGAAGGCCCAGGACTCATCCATGTCTGGGGAAAGATGAGACTTCTATATGAGTCGGTCCAAACAGCAAGATGTTCCAAAACTTTGTCTTCTATAGGACACATAACCAGCTTAACAAAGGGACATTTTTGCATGTGTACTTTAATATTTAGGCTTGAGTAAAATAATTGTAAGTGGCAGGCAGTTAAATACATTTGGGGACACAACCCAATAAGTGCACAAATCCACACAATTTTAACATCTCTCAACAGATGTCTGTCTTAGGGTCAGAAGGTTCACCCAGAATGTCTAAAGCTTTTATCATTATGTTTTAAATCAAGCAAAATTGCCTTTAAGCTGTAGATTTCAAATTGTTGGTGTGTCTTAAAAGGCACCTTAAGGTTCTCTCAATTTGGATAATATATCATTTACTTTTCTGTAACCAGACCCTTGGACAAATGATTGACTTTCCCACGGACTGTAAAATTCTCTCTACATGCTTTGACGCAACAGTACCCCGAGCAGTCCTAACTTTTACCTGAAGAGTCTGGACCATTATCTTACATTCTGGACAGGGGCCAAGGACAGGGCAGCCACGACCTCTGGGGTTTGGTGACCCAATGGGACAGTTCATTAAGCAGCAGGAAACGCCTCTGGGCTCTTCTCACTCTCGAAAGTCCATGTAGTGCAGAGTCCTAACAGCCAAAGGCTGTATCCCTTTTATCATGGTGTTTTAAGTCAAAACTTGTCTTAGTCCAGAAGGTACCGGAGAAAGCCAACACTGTTAATGGAATTTTAAAAGGCAGAAGTTTCAAGTATCAAAACCAAACAGGTAAAAGGGTAAGGTGCATTTTTTCCATGCTGATTTAACAGACATCAACACTCAAAAACTAACCGGTGACAGGTGAGACTTCCACAGTCTCAAATGCAAAAGTCACATCTGGGAGGCGTTGTCCACCTCACTTGGTTTTGCCTCAGTTCTAGCACCTGCTATCAGAGAGACCACAGCTCAGCACCAAAAAGAATGCCAGCCCCTCCATGGGGGTTTTAAGCAGCAGGGACGTCCTGCAAGGAACAGTGAGTGGTCTGGACTAAGTTGGAGGTTTTGGTTGTTGTTTTGTTTTAAAAAAGCATTTAACATTTTAAAACTGGGGCAGGGGTGGAGGGAAGCCTATAAAAAATGTTAGCAACTTTCCTAACTGAAGGCACAAAGAATAAAGAGGCGGGTAGTTGGGAAACCTGACATACAGTACAATTTAAAACCCATTAGGTATATAAAAATCTGTGAATAATGTTTTTCCTCCAGTGCCCTGGCTGTTTCTGAAAACACCATCCAGGTTCACCTGAAAGCTGATTTCCAAAATATGGAGGCTGGAATCCTCCCATACTTAGAAATAAAAAAAAAAAAAGCCATCTCTTTCGTGGAAAGGGTCACTGGGAAGGGCACTCCTGCCCGGATCCCTGTGGCCACTTGAAAACGGAAATAACTTAAGGCAAGATCTTTTCAAAGGTTCAGGTCCTTCCAAACCTAAACAGAATATGGCCTGTTAATGTGCAGACCCAGTACCAGACCAGAAGACAAAGACATGAACAGGTAGTCCCCAAAGAAAGCACTGTTTGGGCTAAATTGTGGGGTTGGAAGCTTTTCAGCCCACTCCTTTCCCAGCTGTTGACGTGAGAGGCATCGCCTAACCAGGGCACCCTCAAAGCCCAGAAAGGGTTGTGGGATGACAGATGAGTGGTACATTTCTTGACTATTAATAGTTTCTACTGTTGGAAGGCTCCAAACATTGGCAAGCAAACATGGTCTCAAGTTTTTAACCGACCTAGGGCAGAAATGCCTCGAGGGACCATAATGCAGGCCACACCGTGGGTGCAAACAGACAACAGGCTTTCTTTAAGCTTACTAAAGCTAGAGTTCTCCTGAGAAGGCACCCGCTGTGGGTGGAAGGCTAACTTCACAATAATAAATAACAGCTACTTTTGTTTAGACACACTGAAGTGACATGCAAAAGGCGCTCTCAGCAAAACACCACCCAGGTCCTCCAGTAATTAAGGATCACAACCCCAGGCAGCTGCCCTCCCACACTCTCCCCCCAGGTGCACCACACAGGCTCCTGATCCTCTGGCCACCAAGGTCTCCAGAGAATTCACTAAAGGCAGGCCAGGCCACTGCTGGAGGGCTGCACAGCAAGGAACGAGACTACCGGGAAGAAAGAGTGGGGTGGAGGCGTCCACTCAGAGATCAGCAGCCGTGGAGAAGCTCCAGGTTCACAGCCAGAAGCTCAGATGAAGTGGATCCAGCTCTCTTCGCACTCCCCGCGTGGCATGCGCAGGTCGTGACGGCGACAAGTGAGGCCATAGTCACGGCCATCGTTGTTGTCCCAGTACTCAGCACCAGCCACACAGTAGCGCAGGGCAAAGAGTACTTGGGAGCCGAGCTCCAGCAGGAAGGGTGGCACTGGGAAGCCGAAGGCGAAGACGTCCTCGGTCCCCTCGGTACCCGCAGACCCTCTCCAGCGAGCCACGGCCTCATGCGCACTGCGCCAGCCGGAGAAGGTGTAGCGTACCGCCACCTGTTTCTCGAAGGCCACGTTGCGCACGCGCACTGTGCCGCTGATGCCCAGGTCCGAGCAGGTGACACGTTCCAGGCACACGAGCTGCCGTGCCAGGCGCTCTCCGAAGCCGGGAACTTCGATGGGCGGCGGGAAGTCGGGGACCAGGCACTGCAGCGTGAACTCCAGGTCCTGGCTGCTGCAGCACAGGTCCGAGTCGATGGCCAGACGCGACAGCACATGCAGAGGCACGGACGGGTCCTCCCCGGTGTTGAACACCTTGACCTGCGTCAGCTCCAGGCCCAGGGCGTCAGCGAAGCGCACGCGGAGCTGCCGGTTGCAGCCGGCTCGGCACGCTGCGCCCGGGGCTCCCGCAGCCTTGGCGCGGCGCTCGGGGGAGCTGGGCAGCGAGCGCGCGCGCCGCTGGGCGATGGGCTGCAGCCGAGGGTCGCAGCCCGGGGCTCGGCAGGGGCGCGGATCCAGGTCCGAGAGGCAGCTGAGGCTCCGTGGCGCGGGTTTCCGTAACCCCGGGGTCGGGGGCAGCAGGGTGGAGTCGGGGCCTCTTGACATGGCCCAGCCGGGGGTCAGGGCGGGCGTCAGAACCCAGTCCTTGGGCGTCTGGGCTGCTCAGCCTCCCGGAGCCCCGGGGCGCCGCGCCCTGCGGAGAGAGGCTGCGTGTGCTCGCGGCCCGGCGCGGGTCTCGGCGGCTGGCGATCCGCAGGGCCGATCGCACTCCCCGGGACGGAGCTGAGCCCTGTGGGCGGCGTCTGCTTGTCCTTGCTCTTCCAAGCGCTCTCGGAAAGGCCGAGGCGCCGCCGCTCCGAGACTCCGCTGCGGGCAACTTCTCCAGGCGCAACTTCCCGGCGCGGCCCCGGCGCGGCGCGCCCCGCCCCTCGTGACGCCGCCCGCGGGCGCGTCCCGCTAGTTTGCCCGGCCGGCCGCCCCCGCGTCGCCCCACGCTGCCGGAACCCGCAGTCCGCGCTGGCCCCGCCGCCTGCACCGCCCCGCCGCAGCGCGCAGCAGCCACCCCGGGATCCTCGTCACGTGCGCTTGGGCCGCGGAGCAGGTCTGATCGGCTTCCCTGGTGCGTGTGCCCGCGCGCTGCGCCCAGCCACCGGCGATGGTTTCTGCAGCGGCTGAGGACGCGCTGGGTGCTCGCCGCGGGGCCTGGGGTTTGAGGAGTGCCGGGTGGGGGCGGAACACAGGCCAGCCTGGGTTGGCCTGGCGGCGAGCTGGCCCTAAGACTATGGTAAGCCTGCAAGCCAGCCAGCTCTGGGCCACCTATCTGCAGCGACCTGGACTAGCGGCCAGACTGGGGAAGCTTGCTGCTGAGGGAAGCATCATGCCCACACCTCCCCACCATGCTGTGCCTCCCTATTGGCCCGGCAGCCGGTTCCCGGCGGGGGAGGTGAGGGACGTTGCTTCCGTTTGCCGGGCTTGCAGCCAGAGAGGAAGACAGTGGGAACAGGGGCTAATACCCAAGATGGATTGTGCAGCTGCCGGGAATCCAGCTTCTGGCTCTTGAGGAGCATTTTTGTAGCCAAATGTCTTGAGCTTTAGTTTTGCTGCTATGCAAGCTGAAACCATGGGTTCTCTGCCTCCTCCCTGTCTCTCTGTCCACTCCCCATTCCTCACCCCTGCACCCTGATTGCACCGCAGGCTTGTTTTTATCCTAGGAACCACACATACACACACACACACACACACACACACACACACACACACACACACACACACACACACACACACACACACACACACACACACACACACACACACACACACACACACACACACACACACACACACACACACACACACACACACACACACACACACACACACACACACACACACACACACACACACACACACACACACACACACACACACACACACACACACACACACACACACACACACACACACACACACACACACACACACACACACACACACACACACACACACACACACACACACACACACACACACACACACACACACACACACACACACACACACACACACACACACACACACACACACACACACACACACACACACACACACACACACACACACACACACACACACACACACACACACACACACACACACACACACACACACACACACACACACACACACACACACACACACACACACACACACACACACACACACACACACACACACACACACACACACACACACACACACACACACACACACACACACACACACACACACACACACACACACACACACACACACACACACACACACACACACACACACACACACACACACACACACACACACACACACACACACACACACACACACACACACACACACACACACACACACACACACACACACACACACACACACACACACACACACACACACACACACACACACACACACACACACACACACACACACACACACACACACACACACACACACACACACACACACACACACACACACACACACACACACACACACACACACACACACACACACACACACACACACACACACATACCTCCTATGTGTCCAGTTTTCCAGGTAGATGAGGAGCCCGGCAGGCACTGCACATTCTAAAAGTGAGTGCCCGGGTCAGATCAGACTTTCCTTTTTGGTTTCTTTTCCACTTTACAACAGGAGGAACAGGGTAAAGACAGAGGGTGACCAACGAACGTTTTCTGAATCTAAAAGGAATCATTAACCATAAAATGTCACGGTTTGGTTTTGATATCTTCACGTGTAAACCTAGAAGGGTTTCCTGATGGTGGTGGTTGAGGGAATCTCCCACAAGCCCACCTCTTTTCAATTTGATAGAGGCTGGGGTATTACAGGAGAGAAATACTCAGTTTCTACGGCATGCTCTTTCAGCAGGCTCCTCAAAATAACAGTAATTATGGCTGCCTGTGGTGTGAGTACCTGCACTTCATAGTGAGACAGCTTGTAACCTATAACGGGAGTTAGTTCGCTGATGGTCTTTGACATTATGTGTATCCATGAGTACAAGTTCTCTGGGAGCCAGGGGAGGGTGTCCACTTGGAACTGGAGTTGCAGGCCCCTGTGAGCCACCCACATAGTGCTGGAAGCTTAACTGGGGTCCACAGGAGAATCTGCAGTGCTCTGCAGCCTCGGCCCCAGACCCCCGCTAAGGATCTTTTCATGGGTTGGTATGATGGTGAATTTGGAGGAATTCAGAGGGCACCTCCCCACTGGCGTTTTGTCTTTGTGGGATGAGGACCCTGTGTGCAGTCTTTGTATGTTTTAGACTGTCTTGTATCACTAGATGAGTGAGTGAATGAATGAATGAATGAATGTTCTTTGGGGTAAAAGGTGAATTTAATTGGCATCACTTGAAAGGCACGTGCGTGCGTGTATGTGTAGGTGAGGCTTCAGAATCCATTCACAGCTCTCATAACCCTGTGGTCTCACACTTAATAGACACCGTGCAGGTAAAAGGGTAAATATTCTCAACACCGATATTGGGTAGCTGGCTCACAACTGCCAGTTAATTCTAGCCCTCATCTAACCTGTGAGGTCATCCACACTTGCATTCGAACATCCACCCCTCTATCACGCACATTTAATGCATGATAAATATTAAAACTATCAAACTGTAAACATGTTACAGTATCCTCCCCATTTCTCATGTAGTGCAGGATTCTGAGCCACTGCCCAGCCACAGCTTCGAGGTTCAGTGTGGCTCAAATACAAAGATCAAAAACACGTGGAAAGGTAACCAACTGCCAATCAGTACTTACTGTCAGTGTTGTGTCCTTTCCAGTTCCGGTGGCTCGGCGTCCTCTCCAAAGATAAGGGGGATAAAGAAGACCCCTCCCCAGCTGTCATCATCTGGCAACAGATTGAGCAAGACTATTCTGAGCGCTGCAGAGAAGGTGATATAACTTTGAGAGGAAATCTTACTTAGATTTGTCTCGGTCCTCTCCTGTTTTATGCTTCCAGTGTGCAAGTGTGTGCACCTTCTGTTACATTATTTGTATTATTTACATAATATTTAAATTGTTGTTATTCTACAACCCATGAGAGAGGGTGTCAACATACCTCAAGTGCATTCTGGTGGACCAGTGAATTTGTTGGGGGTCACTTAAAGGAACGTGGGTGACCAACAGTCCCTCTCCAGCATGAGGGACAACTCAGAGAAGTAGCTTCACTGGTCCCCCAAACCCAGTCAGCCTTCCCCCTCCTAGGTACTCTGCCACTCCCAAGGCCACGTGCTGTTGGGGAAGTAGGTATGGCACACTGTTGGCAAGGCAGGAGGGGAATGGAGAGAGGGGCTCTAAAGTGCAGGTCTGATGGACTTTCCTCTCCAGCTCCTACAGTGGGGAATGTTGGTAGGCCCTGTCTTTTAAGGGCGTCCCGTGACTTCTTTCTACTAGGGAAACTAATAGCCTGACCTTGCAAACATTTCCTGTTGGTGGTCAGATAGTCTGATTCAAGATGGTAACAGTCATGTCATGCCATGAGCGTAGGTCTGCTAGTGTGTGTGTGTGTGTGAGTGTGTGTGTGTGTGTGTGTGTGTGTGTGTGTGTGTGTGTGTGTGTGTGTGCTCATGCACAGGCCTGTGAGTTCACAGCACTTTCTGATCAATACTCTGTTATTTTTGTTTTTTAGACAACCCATCAAACCTCAGATGATGAGCAGCCCTGTGACCTGTTTAAGAAAAGGAATAGGATGAGTGACTTTCATCAAAAAAGCAGGTAACTAGTTTCCAGATCCTGTCTCCTCATGCAAAAGGCAGACCCTTCAGTTCTTCCTCGTTGGACTTCATTTGCACTTTGTCTGTAGCAGAAATGTGTCTCAGCATTCTTAGTTGGCTTTAGTTGCTCTCTCAGCTTCCTTCTGTTCAGAAGAGAGGGAGACCACCAAAGGCTGGTGTGTGTGATGTGCAGCTGGCTGTGAACAGGTTTTTTTTTTTTTTTAGCTTTGTTTATTTTTATGTGTATTAGTATTTTGCATGCATGCACCTCCACGCCTGAAGAAGGCATTGAATACCCTGGAAATTGAGTAGAAGTGCTTCTGAGCTGCCCTGAGGGTGTTGGGACTGAACCCAAGTCCTCTGCAAGAATAGCCAGTGCTCTAAACTGCCAAGCCTCCTCTCCAATCTGCAGACAATTCCTAATGGCAGCCATTCTCTCATTTGTTTGCACTGCCTGCTTGCACTGACCTGATGTCGTCTGCGTGTGTTAAGCAAGTGTGATGCCTTTTCAAATAATTGTTGCAGAGTAATCTAGAGAACACTGCACAAACGAATCTTCCCCTTCCTAGAAAGTACCTTCTTCTTATCCCGCATCCGACTCTATCATAAGGAAGTACTATTAACTTTAGTTAAAAATGCGTGGTTAGGAAACCAAAAAGGAGGTATTTCAACTCCCGTGAGACCCGCCTCACTTGCAAGTACTCTAGAAGGCATTTGCTGGTCCACTAGAACAGGGCAGAACAGGTGTTCCTTCTCTTTGCCTGCTGTTCCCAAGACAGCATCTGTCCTGCTTTCCGTCTTCCTTGAATCAATTATCCTGGTACCATGTGACTTTATTTCTATCCTTATCACATTCTATTGGGGTGTGTGTGTGTGTGTGTGTGTGTGTGTGTGTGTGTGTGTATGAGTGTTTATGTACACGCATGCCACAGTGCACATGTGTTTAGAAAATAAGTTAAAGGAGTTAATTCTCTCCTTCTACCATGTGGGTCTGGGGATGAAGCTCAGGTCCTTAGGGTTGGGGGCAAGTGCTTTTACCTGGTGAGGCATCTTGATGGCCCCTTCTAGCCTTTGAAACACAGCTGTTCCTGAGTGTCTCCCACTTGGAAAGACAGCAGTAAAGGTTTGACTCCTGGTATAGGTTGGAATGAACAGTGAAAAACTTACATACTTCAGTGTGTAAAGACTGAAGTACGTGCATATGTTTACATATTTTTACATGCTTTAGTACGCAAAATTTCAGTTGTCTCAGAACCTTCCTCGGGTTGGTGATTAAACAGTGAAATCCAGGCTGGGGGTGGCTTAATGGTGTAAGCACTTGCTGGACAGGTACGAGGACAGGAGTTCCCCCACTCACGTAAATGCCACATTTGGGGCATGCATTCTCTACGGGCCCCTGACTAGAGTACAGAGTGGAAACTGGTTTGCAAATCCTGCTTCTGTAGAGCACCTGGAGGCCTCATATTAGTAATAGCTAAAGTGTTAGCAGGAGACTCCTGTTTCTCTAATCATTAGTGATTAGACCTCAGTTTTATTTTTTTGGCAGTATGAATGCTGGCTCATCTTGGAATCAAGAACAACATTCAAAGACGTCTTCCGGGAAAAGGCAGAGTAGATCCCAAGGACTCCAGGCCTCTTCCCACCTGGGAAGCAGCCTCCTTGGCATCTCCCAGCCTGCAGCAGATAAGCTCATTCGAACCATTTCCACTGAGGGAAGACAGGATCAAGAGCGGACCGTGCTCAGCTCCAGGTGTCAGGCTGCCTCTGGAAGCAAGCTGTTCCTTGAATTTCAGTCCATGAAAATCATTAAGGATGGCACTGACGAGGACAGTGCAAGTGACCTATCCGACTCAGAGAGAGTGGCCATTCCTCCTTCTCCATTCACGCCCCCTGACCTCAACCTTCGAGCTGAAGAGATAGATCCAGTATCCTTCAGTCTCTACCCAGACCCGAGGCTGGCAGAACCTGAACACTGCTACCCCGACTTTCTTCCACCCCCGTTCAGCTCCTGGGACCTCCAGGATATGGCTGTGGCCATGAACACAGAGTGCAGGAGTGAGGCCCTGCCCCGGGCCACGGGGTTCCTCGGGAAGTACATAGACAGACTTCTTCAGCTGGAATGGCTGCAGGTCCAAACTGTGCAGTGTGAGAAGGCCCGAGCTGCCAAGGCAAGGCCCCCTGGGGCCTCTGGGATGCTGAAAAGCCCCAGGAGAGGAAAACTCCTCACCAGTGTGCTGTCCAAGCCATTATTGTCCCCGGAAGGGATTCCAAAGCCAGGCCCTTCTCGAAAGAAAGGTTTCCACCATGAAGAAATCCACCCATCCTACTACACATTTGAGACTTCACCTAGATCTGTGGATGGGCCTGGGCGCCCCAGGCTGTGTTCTCAGAAACAAGCCCCTGAGGTGAGAATGGAAAAGAAGAAGAAATCAAGTAAGGCCCCCAAGCTTCACCTCTGTGCTCCACCCTGCGCTGAGGGCAGCCCTGCCCTGGAAGCCAATGGGAACATCCGAATTCCTACGAAGTCCGCAGTGCTGGACCCAAGAGACTCCTGTGGGGCCTCCAGATCACAAGCTCACCTGGACCTGAAGAAAAAGGGAAATGCAAACAACTATGGTCTCACGTCTTCATCCAGAGAGAAAAAACTCAAAACAAATGGAGGAAAGCAAAGCATGTATAAGTTAAAGTGACTCCTGAGGTAAAGAATCTCCAAGACCCGCAGGTGTCTAAAAGTGGGGGCCCCACCCACAGGTATGGCGAATTGCAACCCAGTTGTGATAACTGACTCAAGTAGCCGCTGGCTCTCCGGTTACCCCACCCCGCCTCAACACTTATTTTCAGAGGTCTCAGTAAGGCTGTTCTTGGTATGCCATCTTAGGCTTTGAGGGACCCAACGGTAAAAATTAACTCATGTGTCTGATACAAACGATCGAAACAGCAGTGCCAGTCCACCAGCATAGACCTGGCCCCAGTGTCCCTGTCTCTGGAGTACGGGAGTGGTGTGAACCTGCTTTACATGAGAGAAACCCTAGTGTCTCAGAGAAGAAAGGCCCTGCTGGCTGCCTGCCTCGTGGTTTTGCATAAACCCTCAAGCAGTGTTTCTGCTGTTAGTCTTTCCCTGGGTCTGTCCTCCACCCTCCTCCAGCCTCAGTTCCACTGCAGTTAGGGGATCACATGTGTTTCTATTTTGAGTGTCATTTATCTGAGCCAGTTCCTTGCCAGAGGCAAAGGCATCTAGATTGTCTATCTGGCGCATTTTAAAAGGCATTTTAAGTCCAGAGGTAGTGCTGTAGCCCATTTCTGAGTTCTCAAAACTCAAGTTAAAATCATTCATAGTCTTTCCAGAGGGAATGTCAGCAGGCCCAACCATGGTTGCTGCTGTCGGGTGAGGCAAGAAAGAATGCCCTAGCGCCTTAGACTTTTGGGTAATACTCAAATGTAAGTTGTCAAATTACCAACCAGGGGCCCATATCCTGTTGGTCTGGGTCAAAACTAATGGTCTATTTCCGTTTGTAGGAGCAGGGTTTCTAATCATGACTGGGGAGGAAGCAGACACATTTGCCGTGCGTGAGTGAGTGCACGTGTGCGTGTGTGTCTGTCTGCGCCTGTGGGGGTGTGTGCATCTGGATACTGTCCTGAGTGTTCTTATCTGCTGTGGCCTCCTGGCTCTCCTTCCTCAGCTGCGTTGGAGTCTTTTCTGCCTGGGGAACTTTCATCCATGTGTTTCTGCAAACCTTTTCTTGGCTGCTGCTCTCAGGCAGTGAAACAACTGTTGGACTTGATTTGGGCATCCATGACTCTGTTGGGTTTTTTTTCACCTTTAGGGAAAAGGACAGCTGGAAATCTCACGCAGCCGCAGGTGCCATCTGTGTCAGCAGATCAGCGAGACCAGGTCATCCTCAAAACCAGTGCAAAGCTCAGATATCAGGCACACTCTGTCAGCCATATCGAACAACACACGAACTCTTTTTTTTTTCCCTCCAGCCTTTTTCTTTCAGGACTTTATTTTCCAATTCTTTTTGCACTGCCCTCCTGGAGAAAGTACATTCTTACATGGCAGTCTCGTGGCATTTTTGTTTGTTAGTTTGTTTTTTGAGACAGGATTTCTTTGTGTAGCCCTGGCTGTCCTGGAACTCACTTTGTAGACCAGGCTGGCCTCGAACTCACGGAGATCCTCCTGCCTCTGCCTTCAGAGTGCTGGGATTAAAGTCATGCTCATCCACTGCCCAGCTGTCTCATGCCTTTTTCTGTGACCAAAATATGTACGATTTGCAGTCAGCCCACAGACGCACCATCCACATAGGCCCCATGGTGTGCACCTTGTTTTGGGAGGGCAGTGCCACTCCTCTCCCTCTTCACACCCCTGAGTGAGGCCTTGTGTGCTCACTTCCCTACTCCTTGGACACAGATGATTTGAACTGTCACTGGCTCCTCTCTTATTCTTTCTCTAGGTTTTTATGCAGATCTTTAGGAAGCTTCAGGGTTGGTAAACGGAAGTCTGACTTACACACATGTATGCCTCATGCATTGGTTCCCGTCACCATTCATGGAAATTGGCTCCCAATCTGGGGACTGGAATTCCTGTTCTATGTTTCGACAGCTCTAGCAGCCCAAAGAGGTGGCTTTGTTTACCTCTTTGCCCAAGCTGATTGTCCATGTTAAACAGTATTATTGGATAGGACTGGGTTCTGTTGAATATTGCAGTTTGTTCCATTATATTGAGTGCAGTTAATCAAGTACAGCTTTCTCTGTGATCTCTAAGGACATGTCTCACGCAGACAAGTGGATAGCATTGGACACTGACCTGTGAACTCCTTCAGATCAAGGCCAAACCAGACTATCTGGCCACAGTGACAAATCGGTGTACTTCCGGAAGCACCTCTCATTTGGGAGGTGTTTACATAGCCCTCAGATCTTGTCAAACCCAAGAATGACGTAAGGAAAACAGTATCTCAGGCCTAGTAACACCCGTGAGTGGAGAAAGCACAAAGCACTGTAGGAAGTCCCTGATGGCGTGACTTTGGACTTTCCCATATGACCAAAGGGCTGAAGACCTGTAACTGACTTGAAGGTTATGGAGTTCCTGGCTGTCCTAGACCATGGAGGAGACAAGAGACAGCACTGGTCTTCACGGAAAAGGAGGTTTTGTTCTGATCCTTTGTCCTCTTGGGGTCATGTTCTAGCAAGACCTAAGAACAGCTTCTTACATGGCCTACACATTTGGTTTTCATGCATATACTTGAACAGTTCTGTTGAAGTCGGAACCCCTGGTGGTACTGTATTCAAGGTAACAGTGGTATTTATTGTCCTGTGTAATGTGGCCTGAATCTATTCAACATGATCATTTGCTGTTGTAATGCTGTATGTTTAATTTTGTATGTTTTTGTGGACTTGGACTTTTCCTTCCTTGAGACTAATTAAACAGAACACATATCTGAATTTTTTCTGCCTTGGTGTCATTTCTGTTGTTGTTGTTTTTTCTGTTTGTCTGGGTTTTTTGTTTATAAATGTGGTTTTCTCTCCAGTTTGTCTTTATTTTCTCTGCTGAGGATGGGGCTCTGTTACCCTGACCTTCATGCTGACACTGTTGAGCAAGCGCTACTGTTACTGCTTCATGCATCAGACACATGGCTGGGAATGGCTTGAGTTGTTGTTGAGTGAGGAGCAGGGTGCGTTGCACAGGACTAACCCCTCTGCTGCCGTCTCCCTGAACTCGACTGTACCCGCTTACAAAGTATCGCCACAGCGTGAGGAGGCTGATGGGATCCTCACTGGAGTGGCCAGACAATCCTAACCACCTGTATGCAATTCTGTCCCAAATGTACTTGGCTTGTGCGGGGGGCTAGAGGATATAGGTTGAGAGGATGAGGGAAGGGGCTCCATCTATACCACCATGGTGGCGAGGGTAGCCCATGCCGGGTGAAAACCTTCCAGCCTAGCTGCTTTAAGGCCACCAACACTATTGCCTGCAACCACCATCGCCCTGTAAGGAAGCCTAATGAACTCATTGTTCTTCCCGAGTGAACTCTGGTGGCATCCTATCTTGGTTTATCTTTGGGATTTGGGGGAAGAAGTTTTAGCAACAATGTGGCACAATGAGTTTAGCGGGCGCGGCTGGGAGGGAGTCAGCTTTTGAGGGAAGTCCTAGGAGAGGGCGGGGCCTGCTGCAAGCCTTCCCGGAGGCCTTTGCACCTCTTCCTAAGCTCACTTCTGACAGTGCAGTGAGCGACTCTGAGGATGCCGAACTGCGGCAGTCATGGTGGTGGGTTAGAAATGGTTCTCTAATATTAGCCAAATTAACCAAGTTGGAGACATAAAATCCAGGCTTGGATTGTGCGTGCATGGCCGTTATGTTAGCGGCCGCTACCCGATCATCCACTAGGTGGCGACCAAACCTTTTGAGACCCTGGTGGATTTATCTTGTTAGTGTCTTTGAACTAAGATCAAAAAGGAATGGGAGAGAAAAGGGCTGCTTGGCTTCCGACACAAACCTCTGCCTCCAGAGAGTAAATGAACTGTTAGGTGTACAGTGGAGGATTCCCTGGTGTTCCGGAATGTTCCCTAATCACAGGCCCTCCCCGCAGATGTGAAATAACGTAAGGTATTTATAAAATCTTCACAGAGCACCCACTTCCATACAAAACCATTCAATATGCCCACCCAACAGTTAAGTCATTAGCAGCAACAACACCGTAAATACACGGGGAACGATCAAATGGATCACTGTGAACGCAACTGGGAAGCGGGACTATTGTAAACTCGCGGGCTCAGGGACTGTGTGCCTTGGTGTGCTAACCGAGCTGTAAAGGAAAGGGGTTTCCTAAACAAGACCTTGCTGACCTACTCCACACCCCTTCCCCCGACACCACCCCCAGGTGAGCCGTGGAATCTAGAGCTGCAAAGCAGCTGGGAGGCCCAGAGGACCTCACCCGCCTTCCACTGCCAGAGAAGACGATGTCTCCTGTCCTTGGGCATCAAAGACAGACTCAGGCCGTCTTCACACAAGCAGGTCTGCATAACAGCATGCATGGGCCCCAGGGGCTTTTGTTTCCTGAGTATGTCCTGACCCTCACTGGGTGACCATGGGATCACACATTTCTGCCTCTGCGGGGAAAGAGTAACGGTAACAAATGCTTCACAGTGGCTACTGGTAAGCGAGTTTCATACCGCTCATGCTGTGAACCTCCCCAGACCTATGGGACTGTCTGCATTTTAATAAAAGCCTCTGCACACTGAAGCTGGAGACGCCCACCTTTCTGGTGCACAGGTTTGGGTTGCTGCTCTTGCAGAGGATCTGGGTTCTAATCCAAACACCCAGGTGGTGGCTCACTACTGTCAGTAACTCTAGCTCCAAGGGAACCAGTCCTAGTTTCCCTGGGTACGCATGCACTTGGTGCACTTACATGCATGCAGGCAAGCACCCATCTGAAGACGGAGTTTCTGTCCCACAGGGTCTGGAAGCCCTTTAGTCCCAAATAAATACATAGAGGCTTATATTAATTATAAACTGTTTGACCAGTGGCTCGGGCTTTTTATTAGCTAGCTTTAAATTTTAAACCATTTCTAATAATCTGTGTCTTGGTTTACCGGTGATACCCAGCCCTCTTGCTCCCTCGGCAGTTACATGGTATCTCCCTTGTGACTCACTCTCTCTCCCCTCTCCCCAGAATTCTCCTAGTCTGGTAACCCCACCTATACTTCTTGCCTGGCTAATGGCCAATCAGCATTTATTCATCAACCAATAAGAGAAACATATATTCACAGCATACAGAAGGATGCTCACAGCTCATCCACATACAATTAAAATAATATTTTTTTTAAAAGAAAAGTCTTCATGGAGAAATTGATACAGGGAAGTCAACTAGAAGCCTCTTAAAGCCCCTTCCCTCTTGTTAGCCTTCTACTCTTCACCACCCCAAACCCTTCAAAAACTCTCTGAGAATAACTGAAGAGATTACAAACAGGATTGTTAGTATAGAAGCATAAAGGCAAAAGGTGGGAGAGTGGGCTAGGTGACCGGCGATGCCTTAGTTGACCAATCACTTGGGCCTGAGTTTGACCCCCAGCACCTCTGTGAAAAGACAGGCATGACAGGCACACTTGCAAACCCAGCTCTTGGTGGGGCTTGGGGACAGAGGTGGGTGGACCCTGAAAGCTGACTGACTATCCAGCTAGCTAGGGGTGGGTGTGCATATTACTGGGAGTGAGGCCCACCCCTGGGCGCTGCAGAACTGCATAATGAGCATTTTCAAGCCTACAGGAAAGTTGGGAGGTGTACAGCAAGCACCCACAGGCTCCCTGTGTACACTCCATGGCCAGCAGGCCACCTAATCTGCTCTGGTCCCTCCTGGCTGAAGCCTCCAACTGCTGGTTCCCTCTGGGCTCCAGGTGCACAGTTATCACCCAGGAATGTCTCCACCTTGGGAACCCATAACCTTCTCTTGGTGGCTGGCTGTATCCAGGCTCAGATTTACAGCACCACACCACTGTTAGGAAAAGCAGAGTCTCCTTAGCCTTTGTGTGTTTTTGTTTTGCTCTGTTTGTCAATTCTTGGTCTGGGGAGACAGAGCGGTCAATATAATGCTTACCACACAAGGATGAGGACCTGAGTTTATGCCCACAAACCCACATAAATGTCCATGCATGGGCCAGTGAGAGATAGCTCAGTGGGGGAAGGCACTTTCTGTCAAGCCCAAAGACCTGAATTTGATCCCTGAGAACTAGAGAGTAGAAAGAGAGAACCAACTCTTACAGTTTGTCATCTGACCTCCACATGTGCTCTGGGGGGGGGGGCATGTGTATCTACAAATGAACACATACACACAATAAATAAATAAATAAATAAATAAATAAATAAATAAATGTGATTTAAGAAATTTTGAGCCAGTCTTCCTAGTGCTGGGAATTGGAGACAGATGGAGCCCTGGGGCTTGCTGGCCAGCCAGCCTAGGATAACAAGTGTACTCCAGGCCAATGAGAAAAGCTGTCTCAAAAAATAAGGTAGGCAGGGCGTGGCAGCACACACCTGTAATCCCAGCAATCTGTAGACAGGCAGGCAGATCTCTGTGAGTTCAAGACCAGCCTGGTCTACACAATGAGTTCCAGGATAGCCAGAGCTACACAGCGAACCCCTGTCTCAAATAATTGATAATAATGTAAATTGTTCTTGAGGGATGACACCCAAGTATGACCTTTGACTGTCACACATACATGTAAGTACGCCTGCACACACACACACACACCTGCATGCATAGACACATACCCACCTCACAGACACAGATCTCTTCTTGAGATCCCCAGGGAGTCAAGCTCTACTTGTGACTATCAGGAGCTGGACATTGAGCTCAATGATTGGCTGGTGGACATTCATAGAGGTCTTGTGCTGTGGCTTTTCTTGTCCCGCCTAAGCCCCAAATGAACACACAGAGATGCCATATTAAGTATTAAACTGTTGGCCAATGGCTTGGGCTTCTTACTGTCTAGCTCTGTCTTAATTATTAACCCATTTCTATAAATCTATGTATTTTCATGTCGCCTTATCTTACCTGAGAATTCCCGGACCTGTTTCTCCTTTGGCGGCCTACAGGGTGACTGTCTTTGGCATGCTCCCTCTGCCTACATTTCCCAGAATTCTCCTTGTCTCCTAGCCCTGCCTATCTTCTTGTCTTATTCATCAACCAATAAGAGAAACATATATACAGAAGGACATCCCCCATCAATCTTGATCCAGTGGGTGTCTAACAGGAACCATTTTCTTAGAAATTCATTTTTTGTGCATTGATGTGAAGGTGTCAGATCCCCTGGAGTTGGCAGTTACAGTTGTGAGCTGCCATGTGGGTACTGGGAATTGAACCTGGGTCCTCTGTAAGAGCAGCTAGTGCTCTTAACCGCTGAGCCATCTCTCCAGCCACCCCAGAAGCCATTTTTGAACCATGCTCTTTTGGTCTCTCAGTTATCCCATCTTGCATACATTTTCCTGTAGTCACTTTGGTTGGCTGAAGAAGTCTAGTTCATTAGGTTGATGTCAACTTTGATTGAAGTCAAATCTCTTTCCTCCCTCTGAGTATGCTGGACCCCTATGTCCCTGGCCTGGTGTCTTACCTTCCATCCCAGCATGAAGGAAGGATGGCAGGCTGTAGTTTCACACTGGGATGTCTCTCCCTGTTCTCTGGGTTCCAGGCTCTTTTCCCTCAGATGAATGGAGAATAAAGGTTCTTCCAGCCTTCTGCTGCCTCATCTCAGTGGAGAAAGCACCAGATGCCATGACAGACCCCTCTCTATCTGAGGTCATGGCCTCCACCTACTTAGCCAGCAGGAGCCCCCACTAGCCATAACCATGTTGACAACATAGGCGTGTGTCCTTCCCTGGGGTCTCCATGTCCACTGCAGTTCCCATCACACAGGCTGGTCTCTGTCGAAGCATAAATCTGAGCCGAGCAGAGGCATACACTCACACCCATTCTTCAACAATGAATCCTAGATGCTCGCATCTGGCTCTTACATAGGAAAAGGACATCCAGGCCTCTCCCCCAGGGCCTGGGGAGGAGCCCTGAAATGAGTATCAGAAATCAACTCCTCCTCCTGCACCCCTGCAGTGGCCAGCAGAGGCGGGAGACCTGAGACTAGGCTGAGAGGCAGGTGGGGGCCTGGCAGGCTCAGTTCTGAAGTCCTCAGATATTTAGCCCCCATTGTGGGTGGCTCCCAGGATGTGACACATTGTACATTTAATTCTTCTTTATTCTCAGTGGTTCTTGTCTCCAACTCCTGAGCAAGTGGAGACCACAAATGACTGTGTCCGAGCCACCTTGCCCAACAGCCCTAAAGATAAACCCAGCAAGTGACGCTCTCAGAAGTAAGTTTGCATGGAATATTTGAGACAGAACTCTTCCTCTGGGAAGAAGCATTGGTTGCTGTCATTAAACAAAACGTTGAGCCCCTGAGGTGAGCGTGTTGAGTTAAGGTGGTCAACAATGGCTCCCACCTTCCTTTTCTTCCTCCCAGAGGAGCTTATTTCTGTTTGTCAGCTTCTGGGGAGCTGAGAGTAGCCACAAGTGGCTGCTAAGCTAATACTGTGCTTCCAAGCCCAGTATGATGCACTGGCTGGCTGTCACTGGAACCACACGTGTTCAGATAGCACACACTCCCTAGTTCACATCAGGGTGCAGCTGGTATGGCTGGAGCCTGGCAGGGCCACAGCCTAAGGGAGAAGGGCTGTCTAATGCCTAAATGGCATGGGGCCCAGATATATTTAAATGTTTAAGAGCATTGGAAATTTGGTTTCTCCTAATTGATTAAAATGCCATTTTTTTTTCAACTCAGAACAAGTGTAAAGTAGAGCCATTCCCAGCATCCTTGGATTCCTTCCCAGAGCACTGTAACCTATAACCCAGCCTCATTCTCCTATGGGGCTCTGCACTGCACTTGCCCAGGCATGGCTCATGTGACTTGACAAACTCCAAATTAGTGGCTCTGCTCGGAGGTCTCACAGGCTGTATCCAGACCAATCTGCTTGCTCTGAAATAAGCACAAACTAAACTCAATCATTATTTCTCTCTCTCTCTCTCTCTCTCTCTCTCTCTCTCTCTCTCTCTCTCTCTCTCTCTGCATAGCAACACTAGCAGCCCATTGTAACACAAAAAATAAAAGACCTAGAGACAGACATTGGGATTCAAGCTTCAAGCTGAAGATCAGAGAAGCAAAGCAGCCAAGCCAGTAGATCTTAACTATACCAAGCTGAAATGGCTAATCCTGTATCCACAAATCCTCAGAGGCAAAAGGCTCTGAATTCCTGTCTCCTCCTCCTCACATTCCTTTCTCCACCCAGCCATATCCTCCTGTCTCCACCTCTCTAGTGCTGGGATTAAAGGCGTGTGATCCCAGGTGCTGAGGTCACCTTTGTGTGAGCTGTTTCTTTTAGGACTGGATCAATTTTGTATAGTCATTGTTATGTTTTTGTTTAAATTAGATATAAAGAAGAAAGAGGAGCCTGAAGATGAGACATGTTGACTAGTTTATTATAAGACATATTAAGCAGTTTATTATAAGGCCAGGTAGAGTAGGGAGACTAAGAGAGAAGAGGAACAGGGTAAATGGCTGACCGCCATGTCCAGTCGCCATAGAGAGGCAGAGCTTGTAGGTGAGAGAGAGCCAAGAAGAAACAGAGAGGGAGTAGAGCAGGAAAGTTGGGACTTTTAAAGGGAAGACTGCGCATGCGCACTGAGGTTCCAGGCATGCCCAGAGTCCTCACGCAGGCCGTAATGCGTGGCAGGTGATGTGGTGATGAGGTAGCACGTTTTCCTGTGCGTGCCCTGACAATAGTCAGGGGGTGAGGTCTGTCTCTTAAAGAGATATTGCTGATCAGCATTAAAGCCTGAACCTTTCAGTCACTATGGCCTTTAACTAATAGAGATCCATCTACCTCTTAATCCTGAATCCTGGGATTAAAGATGTGTACCACCACCACCTAGCTTCTATAGTTTACTAGTATGGCTGATTTGCTATTTTGATCTCCAGTGGCTTTAATAAATCATAAACAATGTATCACCACAGCCCACACTCTCTCTCTGCATAGGAACAATATCAGCCATTCTCTCTCTCTCTCTCTATCTCTCTCTCTCTCTCTCTCTGTCTCTCTCTGTCTCTCTCTGTCTCTCTCTGTCTCTGTCTCTCTCTCTCTCTCTCTCTCTCTCTCTCTCTCTCTCTCTCTGTGTGTGTGTGTGTGTGTGTATGTGTGTGTGTGTAGCTCTCTATAGTTTCTTGTGGTTGTTTTTCCAGTTTTGAGTGATTATGAAAACTGTCAATCACCCTGCTATAGAGGGATTATTGGACTTCTATTTAGAAACTAAAAACCAACCAAGAAACAGGGAACAAACCCTGTTTTCCTATAGGTGTGGGCTGTCTTTCCTCTGGCTGAGCTATAATCCCCGAGGTTGGATGCCCAGCCTGGTTTCTGTGTGCACACAGGACTGGTGTTTGTTACCTGAGCACTTGCTTCCCTCGGCTCTGCTGGTCACAGATGAGGTCGCCTCTTACCCATCAGCCTCCCTGCTCCAACAAATGCAAGCAGGGCAGAGGATAGAAGAGTTGACTGGGGCGAAGTGTCAGGGTCCAAGTACTTAAGAGTAACTAAAAGAGATGTCACTGGCTGGAAAGCAAGTGCCTGGCTCCTGGTGAGCCACCAGATCCCAAGGACTGTCCAGTGCCCACCCAGACATGGACATAAGAGGCTGCACCTGGCTGCTGCTGCTGCTGCTCCTGCAGGTAGGTGAGCTGGGTGGATGCCAGGAGCTGTGTGTTGCATAGGTGGGTTTTCGTATTCCAGGCTAAAGTAACTTGGCAGGGTAATAACCCAACTGAACTTGGTGAGAAGCAGGTGTTCTGCTGAGGCCGGGTTCTGTCCCTCTTTGGAGTAATACAGGCATGTGGGGCTTCAGAATTAGATAAACCTGGGGTTGAGAGCCTGACCTTACAAGGAAGTAGGGGGCAGCTGAGGGACTTGATACCAATTTATGAAACACACGGTTTCAGGTTAGATTGTGTCAATATAAACATTGTTTCCTTACAATACTTCTACCCCCACCTTAGAGTGCCTGAGGAAATCTCAGCAGTTTGTATTAAAGACCAACTGGATGGAGCAAACCAGGAGAGGGCACTACATAATCCCAGTGTACGCAGGATGAGAAAACAGGGGCCACCAGTGGGCAGCCAGTATCCTGTGTCCTAGTGGGCAGCCAGTGTCCTGTGTCCAGTGGCAGTCAGTGTCCTGTGTTCCAGTGGCAGTCAGTGTCCTGTGTTCCAGTGGCAGCCAGTGTCCTGTGTTCCAGTGGCAGTCAGTGTCCTGTGTTCCAGTGGCAGCCAGTGTCCTCTGTCCCAGTGGCAGTCATTGTTACAAGGGATTGTTGAGTGTAACCTGCTGGATTTACTTTCTGTTAGTGAAAAGAGAAAATTGTATCTTCCTATTTTAAAAATTAATGTTTTAAGTTAGCATTTGAAACTATTGGTTTCATCTTGGCATTTTCATATGTGCTCTGTTCTTTTTCATCCTGCCCCCCCCTCCTGTTGTCTCTTCCTCCCACCTCACGAACCTCATTCCAATTTCATGTCACCCATATCCCAGTGCCCCTCCCAAGATTGCTTCTCATTCTAATTGAATCACACCCCACACACACACCCACACACACCCACACACACCCACACACACCCACACACACCCACACACAAGAGAGAGAGACAGAGAGACAGAGAGACAGAGACAGAGACAGAGACACACCACCACACATGCACACATACACCAAAGAGAGACAGAGACAGACACATCACACACACCACACACACAGAGAGATGTACCATACACAAAGACACATTACACACAGACACGTACACAAAGTAAGACAATCACCACACACACAGAGAGAGACAGACAGACACCAGACACACACAGACACACAGACACACACACACACACACACACACACACACACACACACACACACGCACACAGAGAGTAAGAGACAGACAGACAGACAGACAGACACCCCCCCACACACACACACACACAAACATATGAGGCAGCAATCATGGTTGGGAGTAAACACTTTGGGGTCTGAATTCTGGCGGTTAAATAACAACAGAGGCAGCCACTTCCAGAGGGGTCTGGGATCAGCTGACTTCGATTCTTAGCTCAGCTCAGGCCCATCTCATGGGTGGGGTCTGAAGACCAAGCGTGTAGGTTGATTGATCCAGCAGTGCAGCTGCATGTGAAGACTTCAAACCAAACCAAACCTTGTGATTGTGCTTTCTTTACTTGCCAATAAAGCTAAAATGTGTGCTCCACTGACTTGGTGGGCATGACCGTGAGGAGGGGACTCCACGGATGGCTCCTGCTTGGCTGGTGGGTGTCTTCAGCACTCCTGTGCTCCTAACCACTGACAAAGGAGCTACAGTCATTCAGTCACAAGTCAGATGTTCGCTGTGCCGGACATTTGGATGGACCCTGAATAAAGCAGCCAACAGAATAGGTGGGTCTGTCTTTGCATTCCCACACTTCAGCTGAGCCCATTTTTTAAGGTGAATGGATGCCTTGCCTTATGCCAATTGCTTGGAGTTAGGAGAATTACCTGGGTTGTATTTTGTCATGTCAGGAGCTGAGCTTTTTAATCAGTGCATTCATCTCATCTATAGTTTTTCGAAGAACCCTGTTTTATTACCGCATGTTCGCCTGGATTTGAATATATTGCAAATCAAAATCCCATCTTCACCCTTCCCTCATGCCTGCACCTACCCCCAACTAGTTTCTCAAGGAAATGGCAATATGCCTCCCCCGCCCCCCGTTGTGTTAACACAGTGCCCGAGTGGTTAACTCACCTCCATAGTGAGTGACAGTGGCGGGAACGCCGAGGTCCTCCTGTGGAAGGCACCTCAGTGCTTGTCTGAAGGAGTTTAGCAGTCTCTGGGGAATTGCGATAACTTAGGAGCAGGGGATTCTGGGAGGTTTCAGCAAGGACAATGCAGGTCCTTTCCCTTGGGGAAGGAAGAACTACACATTCAGAAAGTGCAGGACTGGCTGGGGGAAAACATGCAACTCCTCCATGCCTTCAAGGTTCTTCCAAATTCTGTTTGCAAGTATCTTTGACAGGCACATCGGCTCCGCCCTGCCCTACACGACAATCAGTGCTGTTCTGCTCGGGAGGTGTGTGTGTACTGGTTTCCCTCGGAAAGCCCACCACCCTGGCTCTACTATTCTTTTTTTTTTTTTTTTAAGATCTGAGAATTTCATACATGTTTTAATTATATTCACCCTTCCTCCACTCTTGCTGAGTCTGTCTCCTTTTCTCTACCCACCCAGATCTGTGTACTTAAAAAAAATATCAAGAAGAATTTGTGCTGTCCAGATATTCTTGGATATGTGGCCTTCCACATATTGGAATATATATATATTCCATATATTCCATAGTTGGGTATGGTCAACTTGCCAGGGGCTACACCATTATAAAAAAAATGACTTTCCCTCTCCAGTGGCTAACGTTCCTTGGCTCTGACATGAAGCCAAATGGCAGAGTCAGAAGTATGTTCTGTAAAGCTAGTAAGAGATGGCTCAGTCACTTAATTACCTGCCAGGGAAGCACCAGGACCCAAGTTCAGATCTTTAGTTCCTCCATAAACAGTCAGGTGTGGAGGTTCATGTCTGGGAAGACATAGATCCCTGGGGCTTGCTGGCCACCAGCTTTGCCTAATGGTTGATCTGGTTCAGATCAATGACGTAGAAAGCAATTGGGAAAAACATCTGATGTTGACCTCTGTCTTCTGCATGGACATTCATGTGTACCTACATAAATGCATACACACATACACACAGACACTAATAATAACAATAATAATAATAATAATAATAATAATGGCATTGTTCACAACTATGCTCTGGCAACTGAAGTCATCTGGGCTTCACCCAGGGACATGAGAACTGGGGTGCTGCAGAAGTGTGTGCTAGAGCTGTCCAAGGTGAACTTGAGGCAGGCTATCTGGGGAAAAAGCAGCCAGACGCTGTCCTAACAACAGCGGCTTCCTAGTGGAACTTTCTCCTACCATATAACAAGAACCATATTTTCAAGTGATCACACAGGCTTTAATACAGTGGATTGGAAAAGCATGTACCACAAGCTGGGTGTCTTGAAGTAAGAGAAATGTGTGGTCATCGTCTAAAATCCTAGGTGTCCGCGATTGCACTGACAGCAGGACTACGGTCCCTCTGGTAGAAGCCTTCAGAACCTCTTCCTGGCTTCTCCGTTGCTAACACACTGCCTGCAGCTCCGTCACCCCAGTCCCTGCCCAGGTCATTGCCAGCCTTCTTCCTGGGTGTCTGCTTCCTCTTCCTGTCACTGATCAGGGCACACCTGGAGGTCTTCATTGTAACTTGATGAAACCTGAACTTTCAAGATCATGTTCACAGGTACCAGGGGTTGGGATTCTGCATCCATATTTAGTATGTCATCCGTTCCCAGCAGAGGGATAAGAAGGGACAGCTGGGGAGAGGGCAGGAGTAGCCACTCCAGAGGGTGCTCCAGGGTCTCTCACAGAAATGTGGGGATCATCAGTCCTGCAGGTTGGTACAGAGGGCTGGGATGAAGATGGACTTGGCTGTGGGGCTGAGCAAGGGGGAGGCAAGGAGAGCGAACAGGTGACTGTGTTTTATTGAATTAGAGTCCTGAAGAAGGGACACTTTGTGAGAAAATGAGCTAAAAGGGTCAATTTTGGCTAATTTGAATCCAAAGTGACTGTGAGGTACAAGAGAAAGTAGAGGTTGCCTGGAGACTTGGCAAATACTTGGCCCTTCCTGTTTGAAGCTATATATATGTTTGGTGTGTGTGTGTGTGTGTGTGTGTGTGTGTGTGTGTGTGTGTGTGTGTGTACACGCGCGCACGAGCCCACATATACAGGCCTGTGCATGCCTAGGCATGCATGTGGATCCAGAGGGTAACTTCTATCAAGCTCGTCCTAGGGGTAAAGAGCAGGTCACTCTTGGCACCTTTGCCTGCTGAGCCATCTCACTGGCCTCCTTAAGCACTTTAAAAAATTAAACAGTAAGGAGCTGATGCATTAAAAACACAAAGCCGTACTTACAGGGTACCATATAACAATTCTATTGTTGTGTGCATAGCAGGACAGTCGAATCAGGATAAACATCCATCACCTCAATCGTTATTTTTCTTTATGGTGAAAACATTCAATAGCCTTTCTTCTAGTGTCAGAGCCTGAAGGTCCTTGCACCTGCAGATCTCCAGGGAACCCAGGAATGCTAAGCACACAGGATTGTCTTTTCAATGGGAAAGATGTAAAACCTGTTCTTCCATCCAGAAAGCTGAGAATTGGAGGTGATTAACAACCTGGTGATCTGCATTGTCTGTTGGGCCAGGCCCTATCAAGCTCCACACCTGGGACTGGAGGTGGCTAGTAATCTAAATGACCCTTACATTATCTGTACAGCCAGGGACTCCCCAAACTCCCACAACCAGGACCAGAGGTGGCTAATAACCCAAATGGCCTCTACACTTCTGTGTTATCAAGACCGTCCCAGACTCTTCCCTAGGCCCTTAAGCTAATACAGGTGGCCTATCTCTGGATCCCATCTTTTTGGAAGAAATGACATGTACCCTGAGTTGAGTTTAGATGTAATTACTCTTCCATGTTCACTGGGGATTGTATTACACAAGGAAACATTTTCTGAATTATATTGTGTTTACATTTACTAGCAATAAACTGCCTGGCATCAGACTCCCTAAAGTTTGATACAGGTTGACGAGACAGAGAGCTAGACAGAGAGACAGAGACAGAGAGAGACAGAAAGGGAGAGACAGAGACAGAGACAGAGAGAAGAGACAGAGACAGAGAGATATTTATTTCAAGCATTTCCATAAAGAATATTTCCTATTTAGGGTCTTAGTTCTTTGTTCCTTCCTTCCTTCCTTCCCCCTATTTTATTCTGAAGGTTGTTTTGTTTGTTTGTTTTTGTTTTTTTCTCAAAAGCTTTCATGGCTCCCCTGACCAGGTAAGCCTGAATGACGGGTAACCTGGCCCAAGTCCTTTCCCACCTGTGAAAGGGCACGTCGGGTGGAGGGTAGGAGCTAGCCTGCCTGTCACTCTGATAAAACAGCCTGGTATAGACTGCAGCTCGGGAAGCCAGCTTGGGATGGTCCTATCAGCATGGCAGAGAGCATTATGCAAATTGCTGTGAGTAGTGTCCTTTCTGGAGGAACTGCCTCAGTTGTCCTGGATGGAGGTGTAATAGATGCTCTTACAGACTGGTTTCAGCAGCAGGGACAATTGCCAGTCTTCCTGCATCATGCAGAAGAGCTATTCTAAGGCTGCAAAAGAGAAGAGAAAGCCAACAGGAGAGAAAGCTGTGTGGATTTCAGGTACCACTCTGGCAAAGTATAAACTCTTAACTCATTGAAGATCCAGTTGGTCTTCCCTGCCTGTTGGCTGGGCCCATTTGTGCTGTTAGCACAGAGTAAATCTACAGAGCTAGAAAGTGAAGCAGGTACTTGAAGACTCCATCTTAGACTGAGGGGCTTGAGAGTGACAGGAGACGTCACATAGTCTGTGCCAATGTACGAAAGCCTGGAGGAGAAACAAAGTCAACTTCTGCATTCATTTGCAAGAACTGCAATTTCTTCTTTAAAATTTTTTAAAAATTTATTTTCATTTTCCATGAATGGGCGTTTTGTCTGGATGTCTGCGTACCCCATGTGCCTGGTACTAACATTGAAGGGGCCAGCCCCCCATTTCGGCAGCCATGACAGTAACCTGTGCTCGCTATGACCTTGCCTTGGTCACTAAGAGGTCAGATGCCTGCCTCGTGGCAAGGAGCCAATCAGAAGGTAGCTGGTGGCGCTATGCTTTACTGCTCTGGGTGTACTTTACAGACAAGCGCACAGCAATGACCCGCAGAGCATAGCAACTACCCTGGGAGGGCCTATGGGCCATAACAACCATTTGGCCAATCAACACAGGGCAAGCCCTCCAAGCCTGGAGGCACACCAATCCTGAGCCTGTGTGTAACCCTAGACACTCCCCTTACGCTGCCCTACAAGATCTCTATGCAGCCAGTTCAAGAGGTCTTTTGCTAACCATCCGCCATGGCGGGTGGGTAAAAGACCTGAGCTAACATAGGGTTAGCTCATTAAACTACAATAAAGCCTCGTGCAGTTTTCAGCAAGCTTTTGAATCTGCCTGGTGATTGGGGTAACCATGGCCCTGGGCTGAGACCCCCGGAGACCTGAGTTTTTCCAGGGGTCTAACAACATAGGTCAGGAGAAGATGTTGGATCCCCTGTAACTGGAGTTATAGATGGTTGTGAGCCAACCATGTGGGTGCTGGGAATTGGAAACAGGTCGTCTGTAAGAGCAGCCAGAGCTCATAACTGCCAGGTCACCATCTCTCCAGACCCTAGGCTGTGTGCTTAAATCTCCCAGTAATAGTCAAGAAAACTCACTATCTGAACATACTGGTTTAAGATTTGGGAAGTCGAAGCAAGAGGCACAATGCAGCACTTCTGACATGCTCTCTGGGCACACACAAGGACTTGAGTTCCACTTAGTGCACACCTGTCATCCAGGGCTGGGAACAAGAGGCAGGAGGATCCCTGTGTTTCACACACACTACCACGAATATATACATGCGATACACAAAGCAACTCTTTTCCTTTAGGTAAACAGAAATAGAAATACAGTCTGTGCAGGTAAAATGCCATTGTTGCCTTTGACATGAACAAAATGGCCTGGTGATATCACACACCAAATGGACTCACGTAGAATGTGTCTTCATTTCCTGTGAACCCCCCAAGCCCACTGTGTCACCACAAAATCCCTAACTAAGATAGACCCCATGTGTTCTATATGGTCACACGTGGCGGTGACCTGGTAGAATCTGGGACTACTGACTGTGACACTGATGATTTCAGGTCCAAATCCTGGAAACTCTGAATGCGTGAGTTATATTTACTGATAACGTGTTAGAAATGAAAACGGACGAATCTTAACCATGTTCACTAAAGAGAACAATAACCCATCAGACACAAATATGAATAACATACTTTTATTCAAAATAACTGTATTTTTCAGATTGTGCCTAATGAGAAGAGCGGTGCTGTTTCCTACTTTGTCAAGTCATTTGAATGTCTGGCTTAGCGGCAGACAGCTGGGCTCTCCTCCTGCATTTGTGTTTAATCGGTTGTGAATTCTGTTCCGTTGAAGGATGTGAGGAGATTCTGGCCTCCCACATGTTTGCATTTGGAAGGATCTGAATACTTTAAAAAAGGGAATTTGGGGTATTCTCTTTTGAGACAACACCAAAACTTGGCAGTGTCAGTGTCCCAACCATTACCTCTGATAGGAAATCTGAATATGATGGAGTGAGTTTTCATTGCTGCCCTAACTTCCGCAGGGACACAGAAACGGCTTGGACAAAGAGTGCAGTAACATACAAAGGCATAATTCCCACCGAGCCCACCTCAGTGAGGCTGTGAAATTACTGGCATCCCTCAAGGAACAATGAGGATGGGGGATTGCTCACAGGAGCATGGGTTAAGACTCTTGGGCGGCTGAATCACCAGTAGCCCCACCCCAGCATGAGTGACAGCCTGCTAAAGCTGTATTACTGCTGTTCCCTGAGGGAGGTACAGTCAGCTCCACAGACCTGTCCTCTGCTCTGGCCCCTTCAGCCGTGATCTGCGTCTACACCATGGGCGAGGTGCATCCTGTGTGTGTGTGTGTGTGTGTGTGTGTGTGTGTGTGTGTGTGTGTGTGTGTGTGCGCGCGCGCGCGCGCGCACGCACATCCGTGTGCATGCTCCTGTGTGTCTTAAGATTTCTGTAGCAGTGATTCACACCAGGGCCTGTGCAGCAAGTTCCTTTGCATTTTGAGCCATCTCCCTGGCCCATCAAAACACCTGGTATGAGAATTTATCAATTGTTACAATTTTGTCGCCCATGCTTTACCACACCTTCCCCATGTGCACATTTCCTCTGCTTCTGTCTTATCCAAAGCAAACACACACTCTGGAGTTTACTGCTGGCTTTGGGCTCCATTGCCTGACTTGTCTTTTTGTGTCTCTTCAGTTTTGTTTGTGGAATTTTTTGTGGGGTGGGTGGGTAAGGCTATTGGAATACAAATCACACACTAGGAATTCCCAGTGAAAATGCCAAGTTCTATTATTTTACTAATTATTGTAAACAGAGGAACAGGAGAGGACACAGAAGAGCCCAGTTAAGCCCCAGGGCCAGCTGACATTGACTTTGACACATGCATAATAGGCTTTGTGCTGACCCTGGCCTGAGGGAGGTTATCACTGTCTCCTTCAGTGGCAGAACAGTGGGGTGGTTCAAAGATAAGCACCCCTCCCGTTGGCAATGACACACCAGAGTCCTTTGGTTCATTTCCCTATGGTTAGGGACAGGGTGGTCATAAATTGAGATGCAGTGAACAAGAAGACTTCATAGCTACTGACACTAAGTACATGGGCGGGGCTGTTGCTCGGCGCTATAGTAATTGCCTAGCACCCAGGAGGGGCCTCTGGCTTCCACCCCTTGGAACCCAGAACCAAAAATCTAAATGCAGAGGTTCTTCCCCGAACACTTGTGCTACTCCATGCAGTTGCTGTAGGAAACTAATGAGGACATTAGTTAGTGTCACTGATTAGTTAGTGTCACTGACAGCTTCCAATAAGAAGCTGTTAACTGTCTCGATATCATCGGTGGGGTTGGAAGTCAGTTCTGATGAAAGAGGCCCGAGTCTGCCCTTTGCCACAGACAGGAGGGACTGGGGTCTTCAGTGCCATGTTCATGTTTGATTGTTAAGCATAGAACTGCAGCTCCAGGTGGACTTCTAGAAACCCAGGTACTGTCAGTGAGGCCAGTGAGGTCTTCATGTCTAACTAATATGTAAGAAGCCACAGAAGATCAGAAAACAGTCAAAGGTGCAAGCCCGCAGGCTTGTCCTCGCCACTTTCTTGTTAATTAGATTAAACTGTGTCAGGCCTGATCCCTTCAGGCTTTAGGGTGGGCAGACTGAACTTTACCTACCCTTTCATGCTACCTGATAACCACAGTGTTCTTATTTCTATCCATCCACTTTATAGGTAAGTCATGAAAAACAAAACAAAACAAAAACCTTCATTTCTTTGCAGATAAAAATGAATGTGAAAAAAGTTAACATGGCCAGAATCTATCTTGACATATAATGAGATGGTAGCTGTGGAATGGACATAATGAGGAGCAAACATGGGTTAAATTCTGTGTCTAGATCCCCTTGCCTGGCAAATACCTGATGCCAGAATCTAAACCTAACACTGTCAAGTTCCAGTAACTTTCTTGGGGAGAGGTGAGCAAGTATCTCTTTAACCAGATAGGGTATCAGCGATAGAACCAAGAAACGGTTCTACCCAAGACCCACATGGGAATCAGTTAGCTCATTGGGCTTATGGACAGGAAGGTAGATGACGCACAAATGGCTGCTTCCCTGAGAAGCCCCCTACCCCAGCATGTCTAACAACTTCTCCAGAGCAACACAGGTGGAGTCACCTCTGGTAAACCTCTATCCTTTAGAGCAGTGCTCTCAACTTCCTAACGCCGTGACCTTTAGTACAGTTCTTCACGCTGTATTAAACCCCAACCATAAGTTATTTTGTTGCCACCTCATAACTATAATTTTGTAATATTATGAATTGTTATGTAAATATTTTTGGAGATAGAGTTTGCCAAAGGAGTCATGACTCATAGGTTAGGGACCACTGCCCTAAATGCTGTAGCCTCCCCAAAGACCGTGTTCAGCTAGGGCACAGTAGCAGGGATGGCAGGGAAGAGGCTCTGGTTTCTCAGGTGAGCCTGTGAAGACTCTCAGGCCTGGTCTGGTTGAGGGTCTCCTCTACATATCCAGAACTGTTCTTATTACTATGGTTCTGGCTATTATTTTTTGAAGACCAGATTCTTCAACATTAGTGTGTGTGTTTAATTTTTTTTTTCCCTTGAGTGACCCACCACCCAGTTCCCAAATAATCCACATGGAGGCTTATTCTTTCTTATATGCCTGGCCTCAGCTTGGATTGTTTCTTGCCAGATTTTCTTATATCATCCAGTCTTTTGCCTCTAGGCTTCTACCTTCTTTCTTTCTGTACACCTTTCTTTCCTTCTTACTCTGTGGCTGGCACCTTGTATCCTCCTCTCCTTTTCTTGTTCCCTGATCTCTCCTCCTCTTTATTCTCTCTGCCTGCCGACCTCTCTAGCCTTTCTCCTGCCTTGATGTTGGCCATTGTGCTCTTTATTAGACCAATCAGGTGTTTTTAGGCAGACAAAGTAACACAGCTTCACAGAGTTACACAAATGCAACATAAAATAGTGCAGCACACCTTTGAATCATTAAACAAACATTCTGTAGCATAAACAAATGTCACAGTGTGTGTGTGTGTGTGTGTGTGTGTGTGTGTGTGTGTGTGTGTGTGTGTGTGTGTGTTTATATTGTGTGAACTATTTCTGGGGTGACAAAAACAATCATCTACCTATCCCAAATATGGAACCAGCATCATGCGGCCCAAAGTAATGGTAACACCGAAGACCAACTTGGTGAACCAATGAGTTTATTGGAGTTACTTCCAAGAGTATGGGTTAGGAGTACTTACAGACAGGAGTACTTACAGACAGGAGTACTCACAGACAGGAGTACTCACAGACAGGAGTACTCACAGACAGGAGTACTTACAGACAGGATACTTACAGACAGGATACTTACAGACAGGATACTTACAGACAGGAGTACTTACAGACAGGATACTTACAGACAGGAGTACTTACAGACAGGATACTTACAGACAGGATACTTACAGACAGGAGTACTTACAGACAGGAGTACTTACAGACAGGATACTTACAGACAGGACAACTCAAAGGCAGCTGTATCATTGAAAGCCTACCCTAGCAGTCATGATGGCTCATGAAAGGTAGAGCTCAATGCACAACTTACAAGCAGCTCTATTAGTTGAAGGGTCTCCTCTCCTTAGCCCTCCTTACTGCTTATATAATCTTGAAATCAGGGAGGGACTGTAAATGGAAGTTTCTCTGTCCCACCTGGTCCCACAGGCACTTCTAAATAATCACTCAGAGGCTTAATATTAATTACAAACTGCTTGGCCTCTAGTTCAGGCTTATTACTAACTAGCTTTTACATTTAAATTAACATATTTTTATTAATCTATGTATTGCCACATGGCTGTGGCTGTGGCTTTTAGCAGTCTGCTGGTATCTTGTTTCTTGGGTGTCTGGTTTGTGTCTCTTCTTGACTCTGCCCTTTTTGCTCCTTGTCTTCTGTTTGGTTTTCTTTTCTTTTCTTTTTTCTTTTTTTTTGTTTGTTATTTTTCGAGACAGGGTTTCTCTGTGTAGCTTTGGAGCCTATCCTGGCACGCACTCTGGAGACTAGGCTGGCCTTAAACTCACAGAGATCTGCCTGCCTCTGCCTCCCGAGTGCTGGGATTAAAGGTATGCGCCACCACCGCCTGCTTGTTTGGTTTTCTCACCTTGCTATATTCTGCCTTGCTATAGGCCAAATCAGCTTTTCTTATCAACCAGTGAGTGTTGTAGAATATTATTTTTGTTTATGTTGTGAAACATTTGTTTTAATGATGCAAAGATGTGTTGCTTTTGTTTACACTGCATTTGTTTACCTCTGTGAAGTTGTGTTACTTTGCCTGCCTAAAAGTCCTGATGGTCTAATAAAGAGATGAACAGCCAATAGTGAGGCAGGAGAAAGGAGAGGCAGGGCTGGCAGGCGGAGAGTATAAATAGAAAGAGCAAGATAAAACAAGGAGAGGAGGACTTCAGGGTCCAGCCTCCCATTCACCCATCCAGCCACAGTGGAAGAGCAAAATATATATAGAAGTAAAAAAAAAGGAAAAATTCCAGAAGTAGTCAGGTTAATTTAAGTTAAAAGCTGGCAAGAAACAAGTCAAGCTAAAGCAAGGCATTTATAAGCCTGTGTGTGTGTGTGTGTGTGTGTGTGTGTGGTGTCTGACTGGTCTATATGCCTGTCTGTGTTCATGTGTGTGTATGTGTGTGTGTATATGTGTGTGTGTATGTATCCATTGTGTGTGTATATTGTCCGTGTCTGTGTGTGTGCATGTGTGTGTGTCTGTGTGTGAGTGAGTGTCTGTGTGTGTGTGAGTGTGTGTGTGTCTGTGTGTGTGTGAGTGTCTGTGTGTGTGTGAGTGTCTGTGTGTGTGTGGTGTCTGACTGTGTCTGTATGCCTGTCTGTGTTCATGTGTGTGTATGTGTGTGTGTATATGTGTGTGTATGTATCCATTGTGTGTGTATATTGTCCGTGTCTGTGTGTGTGTGCGCGTGTGTGTGTGTGTGTCTGTGTGTGTGTGTCTGTGTGTGTGTGTGTGTGAGTGTCTGTGTGTGTGTGTGTGTGAGTGTCTGTGTGTGTGTGTGTGTGTGTGTGTGTGTGTGTTTAAAGGGAGACTAGTAGATATTAACATTAAAACCCTGTTAGCACCAAATGGAAATTTGCTTGTCAATGATTTCAGGAAAACTGAGAGACAATGAAGGGGATGACTCTCTCTTCATTATGTTATTTGCTTATTGTTGATGGTCACACATGCATCCCTGGTAGTTAATGATCTTTAATGCCATGCCTGTATAACTCCTAAGGCTATCTCACAGACCTTGTGAAATCAGTAGGTACCCGGGCCTCCCTCTTAGGAATGACAGCAGCCATTAAGAGGACAGACACTTGCAATGCCCAAGCTCAGCTGGCTGCTGTGGCTTCAAGAGACAGAACACTCACACCGAGTCAGCTCAGTGCCCTGCTATGAAGCTCAGATACCACGGATCCAGGCTGCTGGCCTGACCACCATGAAATTGTCATTCTGTGCCCTGCAGGGACAGAGCCACCAGCCTCTACGGAGATCCAAGAGAAGATGGGTTCTCACCACCCTAGAACTGGAAGAGGAAGACCCAGGGCCCTTTCCCAAACTAGTTGGGGAGGTAAGAACATACTTGTACTTCTATGACCAGCGCGTCCCTTCTGGAGGGAGGAGTGAAAGGATTCCTGCTGGCATTTATTGATTATCTCTTTAGGGAAAGGCATTTATTGATTATCTCTTTAGGGAAAGAACCCAGGACCACACCACCCACATTAGAAAGGGCCCGACTCACAGTCAAGCAATGAGGACAAGCAGGCAGGACACTGGCTGGGACTCTGATGCCTGATTGCTGGGGACCATCTGAGTTTGTACCTTTGGGCTGGTGGCTTCTCCCTGTGACTGTGTGATAGTAACTCTAACATGCAGGTCTGCTTCACTGGTCCCATGCAGACATTTATTTTTTATTTCATTCTTGATGTAGGGAGAGCTTATTTAAAGACCTGCATTGCTATAGGGTATGGTGGTATACACCTGTAAAATTCCATCACTGGGAGAGAAGATGCTTGCTGCCAAGCCTGACAACCTGAGTTTGATCCCCAGGACTCAGGTAGAAGAGAGAACTATTTCCTGGTAGTTGTCCTCTGATCTCCACTAGCATGTACATGCACACACACACACACACACACACACACACACACACACACACACACTCTTTCACACACACAACACACACACACACACTTTCACACACACAACACACTCACACACACACACACACACTCACACACACACACACTCACACAGACTCACAAATGATGATTATGTAGTAATTTATTTTGAAAAGAGTAAGATTCAGCTCTTCATAGCGTCTCTTTGTGAAAAGTTAAATGTGAGCTTCCATTCTCTTCCTCTCAAGAGAAAGCCATTAACAAATTGGTATGTGTTCTTCCAGACATGTTGGTGCAGACTTAGGAATATGTGTAAGGAAAAGGTGCCAGCTAAAGAAACACACTTTGGCCCTGCAAACAGAACCAAAGAAATGCACCATGACCCTAAAACCAGTGCCAAAGAAACACACTTTGGTCCTGAAACCAGAGCCAAATCTGACCCTAAGCCTGTGCAGAAAACTGACCAATCCCTGAGCAGGAGATCTAGCCATCCTAAGCTTAAGGATTGAAATCTGACCAATCCCCACCCTGGAAAAACTCTGCCCCTTAAGAATCCCTATATAAACCCTGTGTCTGTTCAGCTTGTGGCTGTTCAGACTGCCTGGCTGTCCTCTGACACCCTGGCAGAGGGCAGCCACTCTCCTGGATTCTTCCCTCCCAATAAATTTCCTGAATGACTTTGGGTGAGACCTTCTTTTGTGGTGGAGCAGATCAGGGCTGTAACACTTTCACCAGGGAAACCTTCCTCTGGCAGAGCAGAGTTGTTACACCCGGCTCTCCACTCTCCCAGGAGCAGAGCTGTACTGTAACAACTTTGCTGGGGAAACCCTTTCCTGAAGGAGCAGAGCTGATACACTGGGGAAACCTTCCCTGAAGCAGGGCTGTAAGCTGCTGTGCTTACTGTATTCCTTGGTTCCCAAGCTCCAGGATACTTTTCATTCTGAGCTGTGTAACCCTCAGTATTCTGAGACTCCAGAATACCTGTCCCTTCCGATCCTCCCAAACCCTTACAATGTGAGAGTGGATTTATTAAAGGACCAAGATCACAGCTCGAGTTCCCTTCTGGGACTTGCCTTTCTTATTGAAGGGTGTGGCTGCCAGACTGTCCTGGCAGGACACATCCTTAACCTTCTTGAAGGAAGAAGAATGTCCGAGGCAATGGGATGGGCATTCCGGTGTGGGGGGTTTTCTAATCCCATAAACATCCGTGCAATTTCCAGGTTCTCTAGTCCAGTCCAAGGTGCAGCCCACATATTTTGTTGTTGTTGTTGTTGTTTGCTTTTCAAGGCAGGGTTTCTCTGTGGCTCTGGAGCCTGTCCTGGCACTCACTCTGTAGACTAGGCTGATCTCAAACTCAAAGAGATCCGCCTGCCTCTGCCTCCCGAGTGCTGGGATTAAAGGCGTGCACCACCAACGCCTGGCTCACATCTTCATTTTTAAAAAGACTTTTTTCTTCTAAGTGTGTGTGTGTGTGTGTGTGTGTGTGTGTGTGTGTGTGTGTGGTGTGTATGTGTATGTGATGTATGTATGTGTGTGTATGTTGTGTGGTGTGTGTGTATGAGTGTGGTGTGTGTATGTGTATGTGTGTGTAGTGTGTGTATGTGTGTGTGTATGTGTGTATGTGTGTGTGTTTGTGTGTGTGGTGTGTGTGTATGTGTGTGCTGTGTGTGTATGTATATGTGGTGTGTGTGTGTATGTTTTGTGGTGTGTGTGTATGTGTGTGTATGTGTGTGTGGTGTGTGTGTATGTATGTGTGGTATGTGTGTGTATGTGTGTGTGGTGTGTGCGTGTGGTGTGTGCATGTGTGTGTATGTGTGTGGTGTGTGTGTGTGTGTGTGTGTGTATGTATGTGTGGTATGTGTGTGTATGTGTGTGCTGTGTGTGTATGTATATGTGGTGTGTGTGTATGTTTTGTGGTGTGTGTGTATGTGTGTGTGTATGTGTGTGTGGTGTGTGTGTATGTATGTGTGGTATGTGTGTGTATGTGTGTGTGGTGTGTGTGTGTGTGTGGTGTGTGCATGTGTGTGTGTATGTGTGTGGTGTGTGTGTGATTGTGTGTGTGTGTATGTATGTGTGGTATGTGTGTGTATGTGTGTGTGGTGTATGTGTGTGTGTGTGTGTGTGTGTGTGGTGTGTGCATGTGTGTGTGTTTGTGTGTGGTGTGTGTGTGTATGTATGTGTGTGTGTGTATGTATGTGTGTGGTGTGTGTGTATGTGTATGTGGTGTGTGCATGTGTGTGTGTGTGGTGTGTGTGCTCATGTGCACCCATGCATATGCGTGTAGGTGTCTGTGGATGCCAGAGGAACAGAATCTCCCTGGAACTGGACTTATAAGGGGTTGTGAGACTCCTGAAATGGATGCCGGGAACCAAACTCTGGTCTTCTGCAAGGACAGATAAGTAAGCACTCTTAACCACTGAGCCAGCTCTCCAGTCCCAGACTGCATTTTTATTATTTGTAGTGACATGTATCTACATGTCCTTGTGTAGGTTTGTGCATGAATGCAGACAGAAGCCAGGGGTGTCTCAGAGCTAGAATCACAGGTAGTTTTAAGCTATAAGGGAACTGGGAAGCAAACGCTTGTTTTCCGGAAGAACATGGTGCTCCTCTCCAGCCCCCACCCCAATGTCATCTATGCTGAGCCCTCTGCTTCCTTAGCACAACCCCTCAGAAGTGTGATGGCTTGCTTAGACTCCTGAAAGAGGCCTTGCTTCTTAGCCTTGATTTTTGAGGATCACCATGTTTGTTAGCAGGTTCCTGTAATTTTTTTTTCTGTCCTCCCCTACTTTCCAGCTGTTCAATAATATGTCAAATAATGTGTCACTGATGTACTTGATCAGAGGACCTGGCGTGGATGAATTCCCAGAGATCGGTTTATTCTCTATAGAAGACCACCAGAGTGGAAAAGTGTATGTCCACCGACCTGTCGATCGAGAAGCAACGCCGTCTTTTATGGTATCTACAAGGGGATATATTCTAAGCTTGTGTTTAGTGCAAAGCTCTTGTAAGACATTGAACTTGGTAAGCACTTGTTGGCTAACTCTGTTGGGATCTGGGAAATTGGTGCATTATCTGGTGTGGCAGGTTTTGGAGGTATGTGTGGGGCACAGCTAACTTTGGAGTCACCGTTGGAGTGTGGTGCAATGGGGATGGGGTACTATTGACAAGCTTTCAGGCCAATGTCCCAACAGGACCAAGAGACGGGAAGTCACTTGGGGGATGGAGTCACAGAGTGTCTGTAGAATGCTGTGATTTGGTTTCTGGCGGCTAGCATTTGGAGTGTGGAGAGCAGCTAAACACAGAACCAGGGGTTGCCAAGTAGCTTCTACAGGATGGTTTGCTGACCAGGTCTGTGTGTGCTCAGGGACTTTATCACTTCAATGCCTTTGTTGAGGTTGAAATTCAGGTTCCAAACCAGGAATGAGAATTACAAAGAAAAGAGCCTCAAGTCACAGTGGTTGGCATCTCATGTTCCAGCCTCCCCTGGCTACACAGGTTGTCATCCTTTGTTCCTGTAGATTGTGGGAACAGACCTTGGCTGTCAGTTAACCCCTTCAGGGTGGGAGTGCGATGTTTACTATCTGAGAAAAGTAATTTATAATGCATTCCCTCAGAAGCCTCAAAATACTTACAAACACAACAAAATATAAGTCTTAAAGTCATCAGAAGGCTCTGACTCATTTTTAAAGGCACAGGAATGCTCCTCAAACCAAGCTCCTCAGGAGGCAAAGTTGAATCTGTGGTTCTTCTCTAGCCGCGTGGTCTTTGTCTTCTCTAGCTTCCCTGTCTGCAGGATTTATGATGTCATTAAAAAGGGTAAAGTATGAGAGAGATGTTGAAGGAGCTTCTCAGTTCTTCATAAACAAACCAACCACCGGAGGATCTTGGGAAAATGCAGATTCCGGGGTGGGGCAGTGTCTCAGTGTGCAAAGTGCTTGCTGTCCAGACATGAAGCCCCAAGTTTGAGTCCCAGAACCTGTGTAAAACTCTGAAAGCTGTGTGTACCATGGCATCAGAGCTGGGGATGCAGAGACAGGAGGATGGATCCCTAGGGCTGGCCGGTCAGTAGAGCAAAAACTAGTGAGCTCCAGTGTATGAGAGACACTTTCAGAAAAAATGCTGTGGAGAAATTGAGGCAGACACTTGATGTAGGCCTCTGGTTTCCACGAACAGGTGCACACATGTTTACATATTCATGAACACACATGTACAGACTGCTCATTCATTTGGACAGGACCAGACAGTCTGTATCTCTAAGGAGCCCTGAAGTGATGCTGGCCCTTCTGTTCTGGGCTGCTGTGCTAAGGGGCATGGTCCTGGTGCACTGTAGAGAGGAGCTTCAGCAAGATCGAACCACATGTTTAGTTCCAGTGTGGTTGTTGTTTGTTGTATGTGTTTGACACAACTCGGGCTTGACAGTATGTTTGGTACCCGTAAGCCGTTAACAGCCCCATCCCTAGGAGCTTTTTTAAATTTTGGGTTGGACTGAATTTTGGGTTGAACTGAATGGTTTTGTGTGTCAACTTGACACAAGCTAGAGTCATCAGAGAGAAAGGACACACCGCTGAGGAAATGACTCCATGAGATCCAGCTGTAAAACATTTGCTCAAGTAGTGACCAATGGGGGCCGGCCCAGCCTATAGTGGGTGGTGCCAACCACGGGCTGGTGGTCCTGGGTTCTGTAAGAAAGCAGGCTGAGCAAGCCATGGAGAGCAAGCCAATAAAGCAGCACCCTCCATCAGCACCCCTGTGTTATAGGCTTCTGCCTCCAGGATCCAGCCTTATGTAATCTCCTGTCCTGACTTCCTCCAGTGACTACGATCTGGAAGTGAAAGCTAAATAAACCCTTTTCCCCAACTTGCTTTTTGGTCATGGTATTTGACCCCGACTAACATACTGTGTAAGTCATAGATAGTTCCCAGGCATTTAGAACAAAAAGCTGTAACATGTTAGACACTCTTCCAAAGGGACATGCATCTCACTGGATGTGTGTGTGTGTGTGTGTGTGTGTGTGTGTGTGTGTGTGTGTGGAGGGGGGTGGTGTCTGAGGTAGCCACTAGAGCAGACCACCTGGACACAGGTTCAAGCCAATAGAAAGTCCTTATTAGCCAGCTGGTGACTAAACTGGGTATTTGGGACCCAAGTGCAGCCCAGAGCCTTCAGGATGGGCTTTTAGAGCACAATAATCATATCCTAGGTTGGCACACCTCAGTTAGCAAGAACAGTTAGCCAGAAGCAGAACTACAGAAGCCAAAAAGCAAGGTTAGTACATTCAGGGGCTTTCCCCAGAACTATGGTCTCTGATGGATTAATTAGGTCTTTGTTATGCTTTGGCAGTTGGTGCCACCTGTGCCCTGGATCCCAAGGCCTGAATGGTACTTCCATCATGGTGTCAGTTTTACAGAGGTCTGGGGCCTGTTGCACCATGACACCAAAAAATCACATTTGTCTTTTTATATTGACTTGAGTGTGTGTGTGTGTGTGTGTGTGTGAGCGTGTGTTGTGAGTGTGAGTGTGTGTGCATGTGTGTGAGTGTGTGTGTGTGTGTGTGTGTGTGTGTGTTTCCGTGAGTGTTCCTGTGCATGTGGAGGTTTCATGTTTTACTCTATTACTCTCCACCTTATTTTTGAGACAGGGTCTCTCACTGAACCCAAATTCACCTATTTTCTAGGCTGGCTGCCCAGCCAGCTAGGAGGGCCTACTTGTCGCCACATCCTCAGGGCTAGGGTACAGATGAATGCTACTAATGTTGGTGTTTTCATGGGTCCTGGGAATCCCAACTCTTTTTGCATGGTAGATATTTTACTAGCCAAGCCATCTCTCCAGTTCCCTATAATGGTCCTTTATATAGATTTATTTAAATATTTATGTAAATATGCAAATGCTACTAGAAATCAGGCCACCTGGCCCTCTCATTTGACTATCAGCTTCCACAAGGGAAAATACAGGGTGGGAATTCTGAGCTGGCACCACCCATCCATCACCCTCTATTCCATGACTCCAATTCACTTTCTCTTTAATGTCAGAATTTTCTGGAATTTGGGCACTTGTATTTGGTTTTAAAGTCCATCTCTCCCACCAGAATATATGTTCTAAGAGGTGAGAGAGCCTGGCTGCCCTCATGACCATCTCTCCAGACTTAAGAGCAGGGATCTTTGTGTACTGGTGTCTCAGATAAGTACATTGGATGACAGGTGAGGTACCAGACTGGTGAAATCAACTCTTCTTTCCAGGGTCTAGGAGTCTAATCACTAATCACACCTAGCAAAAAAGATGGGCTTGAATCTCAATCCATGGCAGCCACGAATGTGTTCTCATTAGACCATGGAGTTAAGGCGAGGTTACACTGGACCAGGACTGTCCAATGTCCTAATAGGAGGAGGGATATCTGGACAAGGAGACAGAGGCAGAGAGGGACATGGACATTGGTAAGACCAGGGATCCTCAGACTTACAGTAGCCAGAAACCACATGCAGAGAACCCTGAGCAGTCTCCAGAGGTCCCCCGGGTATACTGCATTGCAATCCTAGCCTCCAGAGCATGAGGACAAATTCCACTGTGGTGGTGAGAATGTCACCCTCCCAGGGCAGAAGCATATCAGATGGAGATCAGCAGGGTGGGAAGTGGTGTAAGCCAAGTGTCACCTGGCACGTTTGACTCTAACCAGCTGCTTCTCTGCACAAACACTGGTTATCGCTTCTGAGATACTGGAAAGACAGGACACACCACTACAAACCAAGCAAACACATGGAGGCTGCAGAGAGAAACTCCAGAAGCATGCTATTCCCGATACAACTTGGTGGGGGGTGGGGTTCTCTAAAATCAGACAAAGCATGTAGAATTTGGGTTTTGGGGTATGAAGGGTCGGACTAGCTTGTTAATGTTATAAAACGAACATCTGTAAAAATCTGGCAAGAACTGCAATGTGGTGTGTGATAGATTCATAAAGAGAAGAATGTATTTTTTTTTAGCCTTCTCTATTTCAAATCTCACTTGTTTCACAGGACACAAGTGCCCGTCCAGCCCATCCCTTTACATTCTTTCAAATCCTGGTGTATTTGGCCATCCCTGCACCGTCACTCTGACCCACTTCTAAGTCATGCATGTAACTGATTTCCCACTGGGCCTCTGACATCTCAGATGCTTCCTTCTGCTGCTTTGGGTGTGAGGCTACAGCCCCTGTGTGTGTGATTACAAATGGCCATATGGTGGTCCATCATGCAAGTGCTGCATGGTTTGTTTATCCAAGGGTGTAAATCTCCGGGCTATAACAAAAGGCTGAAAACCATTCCAAGTACAGAAAGCACCGGCAGTATTTCCTTTCTGCGCTGTGACTGAGTCCCCTGGAATTTCTTAACATCTTGCCAATGAATAAACAGCACTCACGCTCCTCGGGCATCTGTCAGAACTAAAGGCCTCAGATGTAGCTTTTAGGATAATAAATGGAATATGAAATAATAAACAGAAAACAAACACATGGTTCTTATTTAAGTGGGAGGATTACGGTTGGCCCCGTTTGAGAGCTAGGAGTCAGGGTGATTAAGGAGCAGAGCTGCCAGCACCGCAATGAATTATGGAGGAAGAGGGAGCAACAGTGTGGGAGAGAGCCAATTTGCTTGTGAAAACTTTAAAAATGTATGCTAGAGTCCCTGAAGCGGAGCAGCTCAGGAGTAGGAGCCTTGCAGCATCCATCAGCCTTCCTGGGGGGGGGGGAGGGGAGGGCGCAGAAGCTGACCGGAAGGAGACTGAGAAGCATCACGCTGTCTCTGAGATGCCGGGTGAGAAATGAAAGACTAGACCGTGCTTCAGGCTCTGCCTGTCTAGCTGTGGTATAGGTTCCTCTACCTCTTCCAGGGGTTAAGTATCCAATCACTCTCGGTACCGAGGAAGCAAGGTGCACCCTAGCCTTGCCAGGGTGCAAGGGGTTCATCTGCCCATGCACTCCCCATTCTTCCTTAAGGAACCCATTTTTCTTGATACCTCTAGCAGGATCCTGTGCCTGCAACCAAGGTCCTGTTGCGGAGTGCCCCTGTGCTTGAGAGCACCCCCACACTGCAGCTCATGGGCATTGTATTCCTCTAGCTGCAACTGACTTCCTGCAGGCTCTCTGCAGGCCTGCCAGCCTTCATCAGATCAGACCCTTGCATCCTAGAGCAAGGGAGACACAGCAGTCAAGCAGGCTACACTCACTTCAAAATAAACTTGCAGGTCTTGCAGCATGCAGCAGATCAATAGCTAGAAATATATTTATCATTATCCAACTTTTTAATTTCATAATTAATGGCATATTTTAAGTTATGTGGTCATCATTGCCCTGCTTTAAAATTGTAATTGGGAACATCCTGTAATTAGTGAGCTGTGTCTTTTGTAACAGTTTCAGATTTGTGAAAGAACAGAACAGCAAGTGGTGTGAGAAGTACCCCCTGTCAGCCTCTTGCCCGGGGTGGTGCATACATTTCTCTCCTTATGTGAACCAGGTTTTACATTAGTACAACCAAAGTCCATCGCTTGCCTAGTCTCTGCTCAGGTGTACTCCTGATGTTTTGCATTACATGGCTTGATAACGGTGCCCCCACCACAGCCTCCTAGAGAGTTGTTTCCCTGCTTTAAAATCCCGTGTCCTCCACCTGGTCACCCCTCCCTTATTGAGAACCACAAGCTTCTTATTATCACCACAAGTTTGCTGTTTCCAAGCAGTTATGGAGCTACACTCCTATAGCTTATTTATAGTCCTTTTAGACAGGTTCTTTATAAAGAAAAATTATGTGCACATGTGTGTTTTACTTGTGTGTATATGTGCATGCACATGCATGTGCACATGTGTGAAGGCATTCATGTGCGTGTGTGTGCGTATGTGTGTGCGTGTGCGTGCGTATGTGTGTGAGTGTGTGTGTGTGTGTGTGTGTGTGTGTGTGTGTGTGTGTGTGTGTTCTAGTTTCATTTCTGGTGCAGTGACAAAATACCCTGACAAGAAGCAACTTAGGGGAGAAAGGGCACGTGTCTCTCTTAGAAATATAAGATCGTTGGCAATGTCTCACCTTTCACTTCTGGTCTTGATGCCCTCTTTCGCCCTCGTCCTCTTTCTGTGCCCCAAACCCACATCAGCTTTTCTAGAGCATTGTTCATTTAATCAACCATTTAAAGAGCCACTGTCTAGTTCCATGACAGCTGTTTGGCGTTTTCCACTCCATCGATAATCTACTCTGATCTTTGTCATTTCCTCCTTTCTATCTGGGTTAATTAGTTTAGTTTTCCCAAATGTTCTCAACATACAAGCTTAGCTTACTAGTTTGATGCCTCCAGGAAGGGAGGGCTCCTGGACATGCTGGAGAGGTGTGGTCATTCCTCTTCACTACATCAGTGAGGACAGTGACCTTCTATTAACCTGACATATCAACAATGACTGTGTTGGTTCCCCTGGGCATCCCTGTCTCCAAAGCCTATCCTGGCTCTTCTTCTTCTTCTTCTTCTTCTTCTTCTTCTTCTTCTTCTTCTTCTTCTTCTTCTTCTTCTTCTTCTTCTTCTTCTTCTTCAATACAGGGTTTCTCTGTGTAGCTTTGGAGGCTGTCCTGGAACTACCTCTAGAGACCAGGCTGGCCTCGAACTCACAGAGATCCGCCTGCCTCTGCCTCCCAAGTGCTGTGATTAAAGGCGTGCACCACCAACGCCCAGAACCTGGCTACTATTCTAAAGGCCCAGTAATAGCCACTGTGTCTTCCTTTCTCAAGTCAACACTGATAAGCTGTAGCAACAGCTTACCTGCATCTTGCTTGGGTCTACCCAAATGCCTTGATAGCAACTGAAGTGTTTCACCCTAATCTGGGCATAGCCGCTCTGCCAGAGCCAGTGCTCAGTCCCTGGGGCAACATGGTACATGGTGCTTAAGCAATTCCTTGGGACTGTACCACACATCTTTGCATTAATAGGCTCTTTGATCAGTGCCCTCAGGTGTAAGCACCCACACTGTTTACAGAGTTCTCTTCTTCCCAGGTTTACTTTGATGCTGTGGATCGATCCACGGGAGAAGTTGTGGACGAATCCCTCATTTTCAACATTAGAATCAGAGATGTGAATGACCACGCACCCCAGTTTGCTGAGAAGGAATTTAACATCACTGTGAAAGAGAGCCAAGCTTCAGGTCTGTTGGGTGTGTTCTACTGAGTGAATACTCCTGTCTTGCTCTGTATGGCTCCCCGCTTCCTGCTTTGATAGCCATGAGGACTTTGATCCAGGTAACTCAGGGAGACTTCATTGCTCACATAAAAGTTGGAAGGCCCAGAATCATTGGAGGCTTTGCTCTCTGTCAGCTGTGTTTTGTGTTGGCAGTGGAAGGATGTGGACATTGTGCTGTGTGGAAGAGCTGGTGTGTAAATGTAGCCTAACAACAAAGCCACACCTACAGAGACAGAGAGGGACCCGTGGGAGGCTCACTGGGGCTCTGCAAGGGTCTCCTCTGCAGGATGGCAGGAAGATGACATCTGGCCTCTGGGTTTCAGAAACTAAATCTCTACATGATTTTCCTAGAAGGAGAATCTATTTTTATAATAAAAGCAGTGTTTAATATTTTAAAATAGTCTTTGGAAATTTCCAAGAACTAAAGCTGTGGAAATAGAAAGCATTTTCAGAAGTTTGTGAAATTTTAGTATTTTTTCCTTAGCGTTTTATATGCATGTTTACACACAATTTGTTTTGTTTGTGTTCACGCATTGTCAGGTTTTATATAGGAGTGTAAATACACATTTACATATATACTTTTTATCATAGCAGAAAATATACATGTATCAGTACTTAAACATTTATAGGCACTGGGTAATTACTTTCTTTCTTTTTTAAATCATTTATGGAGGATTCAGACCATTGATTTTTACAAAGATAATAAGCCAGAACAAGTAACAGAAATGCCAGAACAACTTTCTAGCAAACTGAGGGAAAATAAAGTTTTGTTTTTAACTTTTATATTTTTAATTAATTAATTTTACATACCAATCACATTTTTCCTTCCCTCCTCTCCTTCCCTCCCAGCCCCCCCCCCCGCCTCCCCCCCCCCCCTCACCCACTCCTCCTCGGTCTCCATTCAGAAGGGGTAAGACCTCCCACTGGAGGCAGGACCAAGCTTCTCCCTCTTACATCAAGGCTGGGTGAGGCATCCCACCACAGGGAATAGGGGTATTTCTTTTTTTATGTGTGTGTTTCCTCTTTTTGAAAGCTGTGTTGGATCAGTGTGATGGCTCAGCCGGTAAAGGTGATGCTAAAGCCTATACTCCAAGATCTATCCCCAGAACTCAGAGGTCGAAGAAGAAAACGGACTCCACAGAGCTGTCTGTCCTTGGACCTCCACAGTTGGTCTGTGGCAAGCATGCTCTCATCATACAGATGTGTAGCCATAATATAAATACTTAACCTACAACACTTCCCTGCACATCTTGTACACTAGGTCTTCTGTGGATAAGCCCTGAGATATCTTCCTTGGTCTCCAATTGTTGAGTGTTTTGTCAATGCCCTTTAAAAAGCATTTTTGTAAACTGTTTGAGGAACATACCTGAGCTAACTTACACTGCTGCCAGGCATCACTCATGATGTATAAGCTCAGGGGAGAAGACTGGCTGCTTCAAAAGGGCCGTGAGATTGACGAGGGTCAAGTACGCATTGGACAGCGGTGTGCAAGAGCGTGCCAAGTGTTGTCTGCATGTCTTTCCTACTATGGCTGAACATTTTCATACATCTCTCAGGCTTTTGTTTTCTTTTTAATCAATGGTTTGCTTCTTTGTTCTGTCCATTTTCTGTTAATGTGTTTGTTGTTTTCTTCCTGATCACAACTTGCTCCTTCCATGTGAAGAGCACATACTTGCCACGTACATTTCAAATGTATTAACTCAGTCTATTATCCACTTTCAAATTTTGTTTATGTTTTTTATACATTTAAAAACTTCATGAATCTGTTGTGCCCCCCAAACTCTTCTGCAACAGCAGTCATAGCTAGGAAGCTCTTTGAAGTTTACCCTTAGTTAAACTTCCAACTTTATTTTATGTAGTGCGTCTGTAAGCTGATTTCTCATTCAAACATCCCATTCATTCTGTTGTGTGTCCTGATGCCGTTTGTGAAGACTCTTCCCTCATTCTACTTTAGCAAACTACCTTCAGCCAGCAATAACATTCTTAAAAACTTCTTTCTAGGTCAACCTATTTTTCAGTTGTTAACGGTCGATTTGGATCAAGAAAACACTCCAAATTCTCAAGTCCTTTATTTCCTCGTTTCTCAAACACCATTACTGAGAGAAAGTGGCTTTCGAATTGATCTCATCAGTGGGGAAGTACGACTCTCGGGATGCTTAAATTATGAGGTTATGTAGATTTTATTATTTTAAAAGCACCAGGGCCGGTGAGCTTAATTCTGTCAGCAAAGAGCTTACTGCACTAGCAGGAGCACCTTGGTTCCAGCCCCAGCACCCATGTTACCTGAGTGCTGTGGCAGGGTGTCTATTGTCCCAATGCTACAGTGGCAGAGAAAGGCACATCACTGGGGCTTCCTGGCCAGCCAGTATAGCCAAATTGGTGAGCTCCGGGCTCCATGAGAGACATTGAATCAAAAATGAAGGTGGATAATGCCTGAAGAACAGCAGAACAGCACCCGTGTGTGTGTGTGTGTGTGTGTGTGTGTGTGTGTGTGTGTGTGTGTGTGTGTGCGCGTGTGTGTGTGCGCGCGCGCACGCGCATATGCACACACAGAATGTTGCTTACGCTTGAGCCCCAGATTGAGGTCTACATTTGCAGTTGGAAGTTTTTTGTGGTTAAGATTGCTCTGGAAATTGCTAGAAGGAAATATCTTTGTTAATGTTTCCCTCTCCTATGTTTGTGGGCTTAACATTCCTTCTCCTTTCCACATAGACTGCTCCTTGGTTTACTCTGGTAATCAGAGCCACAGATTGTGGAGAGCCATCCCTGTCATCCACAGCCATCATTCACATCAGTGTGGAAGAAGGCAACAACCACATGCCCACATTTATGGAAAACCATGTAAGGCATAGGCTGCCTAAATTGTAGGCCTTCTACAGATGGTCCCCAAGTCCCAGTCTTAGGTATTTCTTTCTATTGGGTCATGAGTAAGATACACACAATTCTCCAAGGTGACCTAGACTGGAACTAGGAAGTCCACCTGGGCCTAGAGAGATAGGCCAATCTATTCAACACTTGCTCCCCATGTGTGAAGACCCATACTCATATAAAACTCTGATCATAGTGGTATCCATTGAGGACAGGCAGGAAGATTCATGGGGTCCATTGGCAGCCATCCTTGCCTAATTTGTGAGTCCTAGATCTCAGAGGAAAACCTGTCTCCAAAAGCAAGGTTGGAGCCATCAAGATGGCTCAGTGGGCAAAGGAGCATGCTGTCATCCTAACAGCTTGTGTTCCATCTTTGCAACACAGATAGAAGGCTAGACCTGACACTTTCAAGTTATCTTGGTAGTGGTGGTGCGATGGTGGTGGTGGTGGGGAGACTTTGGCACAGGTATCTTTGTGCACACACAAATTGATTCTGAGAGGAATTTTCTTTGATGACCCCTGCATCCCTCCTGGTTACTGTGAGACTTTTTGTTCTTTCATCTTCTTGTGGTGTTCTAGTTAATGAATCTATTTATTCTAGTTTCTACCTAATCTCCTCCCCAACACTCACGTTCCATTGTCAGACCCTTGCCGTGCATTCTAGTGTCAGCTCATTATTATCATTTATTATTATTATTATTATTATTATTATTATTATTATTATTATTAATTGTTTTGCCAGGGCATAGTAATGTTGCATTAATGATTCAACCAATTAACTTTGTTGCCATTTAAATTTTTTAATTACATAAACCAATATAGAATGTTTTTAGATGAAAGCACCTCATTCAAAAGTTTATACAAATGGCAAAATAATGTCACAGTGAAACCTTGTGTGAGAATCCTTCCCTGGTTTAGGAAAAAATCTATGCACTCAAAAGTAAGTCTGGAAAAGAATCCCTTGCTGTCTGGCTGGGCTGGCTTAGAGGCTGTCTATGAAACTACTGGAAAATGAGCTGGTTCAACTATGTGTGCTGGTATTTACTTGACCCAAGTAAATATCTCCCCACTGTGGAAAAGCTAGGATAATTAAGGCACGTGGGCTGGGTGTGTATTGCATCTTAAAAATTCTCAGCAAAACAATGCACTGAGTTGGATTGGAAGAATGCTTTAAAATTGCCCAGCTTTAGACACAGTCTCAGGGAATGCCAGGTATAGGAGGAACCAAGCTCCTGACTTAAAGGTTTTTCTAATACGCCTGAAGGAATTCAGATGCTTGAAGGTCAAGGGTGTCTGGATGAGGGCCCAGCCCTTTCTTCTCTCCCTGCCCCTCTTCTCCACGGTGTGTCTGTGATGTGACAGTGATGATGATTTCTTCCAGTACAGGATTCAGATTTCTGAAGGTCAAGTCGAATGGGGAGTGTTGTATCTTCCTGTTCAAGACCAAGATTCACCATTTACAGCAGCTTGGAGAACACAGTTCCACATATTGGGTGGCAATGAGGAGGAGCATTTTGACATCATGACTGACCCTGAGACCAACCAAGGAGTATTAAATGTTATCAAGGTAAAGTCAGGGCCAGGTGGTGTGGATGCTGTGGTCCCTGTCGAGGGACAGCCGTGATGACTCAAGGGCTGGCTAGTGCCTGCTGAACACTCACTGTGTGCTGAGTGTCCTGTGCCACCCTTAGGAGAAGGCAGGACCCTCTGACCCCTTTGTGTAGAGGCCGAGGGCTCCTCCTGAAAAAGCCATAATAATCAAACCTTATTCTTTGATTTTTTTTCTGTTGTTGCAGGCAAAATTTACCACATTCACATAGGGCTGGAGTTTTTTTTATTTTTTTTCTGATGTGATAAAAAGTGAACTTAAAAAATATTTATTTGGGGGGACAGGGTCTCAAGTATTAGAGACTGGCCTTGAACTTCTGATCTTGTTTCTAACTCTAGAGTGTCGGGATTATGGGCATGCACCACCGAGCTTGCTTTATGTGGTGCTGGGGATCAAACCCAGGGCTTTGTGCAGGCTAGGCAAACGCATGGCTAGGTGGGCAACATTCACTCTTCCTTCAGAATGTTTCTCTAATTAAAAAGTTCTTGTTTATTCTACCTGGTTTAAAAACATATAAAACTTTGAAGTGTAAATATTGGGACATTCGTGTGGGTTGTAATGAGTGTGATCATGAGGAAGCTGGCCCTGGAGGAGATTATTGTGGCCATAATTTATGGGTGAGGAAACCAAAGGCCAAAGAGATCTTTATGTAAAGTCACATAGCTGAGAACAGTGGGCTCTGACAGAGGCAAGCAGCTGCCTTCAAGCAGACCTGAGAATCGCCAGTTCCTTCCTCACAGAGGACCAGCTGGTGTCTGGGTGGAGTCGAGATTCTCCCTGTCAGTTGGACAAGCTCCAGGAAATATTGAGGGGCCACAGTCTACACTGTGAATAGCAAATATCTGACAGCATGCTGCACAGTCACCTACCACTGAGTTTGCCAACCTTTTGGGTTCTCAGTCCTTCCAAGTCCCTGGCCACTTTGTACCCGAGTAGCTATGATCATTAGTATCTATATTTCTCTAAGTTCCTCTGATTTTTTTCCTGTGGCATGGTTAACATTTGAATGTTTCATGAGTTCTGGGTTTTGTTGCATTTTTTATCACCTTCTGATGGAGGGCGGCTCTGTGAGTCAGAGGAGGTGGAAGAGAGTGAACCCCATGAGTGATTTGAAAGGGAGCCAAAGATAGGCTTTTGATCACCTCCCTCCTCTGCTGGGTTTTTGATGACTCTGCTAAGCCTCCTCCAGCAGGGGAGCAGAGGGCGCTGATCAACCCTCCTTACCTCGACAGCCTTTGGATTATGAAACTCAAGCAGCCCACAGCCTCATCATTGTCGTGGAGAATCAGGAGCAACTCTTCTCTTGTGAGGAAGGCCAGCCACAGCCATCCACAAAGGCGATGGCCAGTGCCACTGTGAGCATTCACGTGGTGGACACCAATGACCCACCAGCCTTTCACCCCAGGAGCTTCATCGTCAGTGAGGAGGATGGAGCCAGGCCCGGCATCCGGCTGGGAGCTTTCAATGCTACAGACCCAGACAGGGTCGCTAGCCAGATAAGGTGGGCACAGAAGAGCAGGCAGAAGGGCTGGCTACAAGGTTGGCCACCGTCTGTTAGAGAATGTGGCTGAGACTGATTCAGTCTCAGGAGTAAAAATGTAAGAAGCTACTTGGTGAATTGGCTAGGTTAATCGAACTTGCACCCTCATCCTGAAGTACCTACCCTCCTGGAGTACCCCCGCTTACCCCACTTACTCCCTTTGACCTTTCATAGTCTTTTTTTTTTTTTTTGTACAAAAATGATGTGTTACATGTTTCTATGTTTTTCTTTGCCAGATGTTGTAGCTCTCTTGCTTCTGGATAAACACTTTTAACAATATTTGTTATTTTAAATGGAATACTTAATAGTCAATTCTATGTGGTGGTACATATGTGTTACCACTTTAAGAGTTCAGGCACTGGATACATTCATACACCACCCAGAACATGCTTTATCCAGAAGGAACTCTGTACCCAGTAAAGCCAACTCCCCAGGTCCCTCCCCAGACTCTCTTCCCACTTCCCCAGATCCCATCACTGTCCTGACCAGCAGGACGTCAACCTGAGGCAAGAGAGTCAGGGAGAGGGAATGGGGACAAGAGACACAGAAAGAACGACCACAAGACAGGATTCTGATCAAGTGGCAAACTTTACTTTTCTCAGGCTAGCTTATATAGTCGGCAGAGCAGGATATGGGGAGGGGTAGAGTGGGTTGTTTGTGAGCCACGTGTTAGTGTAGGCAGGATATTAGGAAGCCACAGAGAGGATGTTTGGCAGGGTAAAGAGTTCATGAGTAAGAGGTCCAGGAAGGGTTGCCTAGGTGACTGAGCCTGTGGGTGGAGGACTGGGTCAAGTTTTTCTTTTCTTGAGCTGAGGTTCTAAGGAGCTGCTATGTAAAGATTAATATATAATTATGTGGCCTAGGATCTCATGCTAAGCCCTGAGATTTGGCTCCCAACACATCACCAAGCCCCTTCCCTCAACCTGTTTTCCAGTCCACTTCCTCACTTCCCTTCCCCAGACCCCCCCCCCCCCAGCAACCACCACTCACCTCTGGTCCCTATGTCTTGACCACTCCAGTGATGGAATCCTAGTGTAGCCTCAGACACTGCTTGATCAAGGTGATGGTTGTATGTCTTCAGTGACAGAGTAGAGTTAGTTTTGATTTGTTCTGTCTAATTTACATCAGTTGAAATTAGTTTTCATGCCCAAATTTGCCTTGAGGGCTCTTTTGGCCTCAGATGATCTATGAATGAACTGTTGAGTTTCTTCCCCTGGCTTGTAGGCATTATAGAACCACAAAAACTTCTAGAACCTTCCCTAATTGTTAAAGTTGTACATGAGAAAACAGTCTCTTTAAAAGCTATGACTGACTATCAAAGAGGGGTCAAGGTGGACCCTGTTGAGAGCATTTTCCCAGATGAGGAAGACAAAGCCCATGGGGAAGCTACCCTTCTTTGGCCCTTTCTTTGCCTGAGCTTTGTGCTGCTGGCTTGAGTACAGGAATCCCATACTGTGGTCCCTCCAGAGGCATAGTGGTTGGTAACATGGCAAGGTTCTAATGGATACCGTCTGATGCCAGCCACTCTCAGGAATCCTGGAATATTCTGCTCACCTCTTTTTTGTTTGTTTGTTTGTTTTTGTTTTCTGAGACAGGGTTTCTCTGTATAGCTTTGTAGACCAGGCTGGCCTCGAACTCACAGAGATCCGCCTGCCTCTGCTTCCTCAGTGCTGGGATTAAAGGTGTGTGCCACCAACGCCTGGCTCTGCTCACCTCTTAAAATAGCTCCAGGTTTACAAATGAGGGGTAGAAAGATAACTCTCAGGCTGACATGCCAAGAGAAAGACCCAAGCTTCTGTGACACACTGTGCTGAACAGGAAGCAACCATCCAATACCTATAGACTCGCTCTGTTCCTGCACCAAGTCTTTCCCCAAGGCAGACAAAGTTCTGTTCAGGCCAACCAGGAAGAGGGAACTTACTCCAATGACCCTGGACCTGACACCGTGGAGCAGTCTTTACTGATGCCCCAGAGCCTTCTTTAAGCTTATGAGCACTTGGGTGAGCACTTGGATTTCAATTGTCTTTGAATTCCCAAATTTCTTGTGAAGGGAACTGTAGTTGTTTAAGTCAGTGCTCTGTTGCTCTGAAGAGGCACTCTTACCATATTACCATGGAAACTCTTGAAAAAGAAAGCATTTAATTGTGGCTTGCTTACTGTTTGAGAAGCTAGTCCATTGTCATGATGGCAGGAAACATGGCAGCATGCAGGCAGACATGGTGCTGGTCAAATAGTTGAGAGTTCTACATCTAGATCCATAGGCAGCAGGAAGACAGAGAAGCCCTGGACCTGTCTTGGGTTTCTGAAACCTCAACATTCACTCCCAGTGACATACTTGCTCCAACAAGGCCACACCTCCTAATCTTTTCAAATAGTGCCACTCCTTGGTGACCAAGTATTCAAAGCTTGGAACCTATGGAGGCCATTTGTGTTCAACCCGCCACAGAAGTTCTATTTGTATTTTGATTTGTCATTAAAAATATTTTTGAAGCAAGATCTTGAACCCTCTATGTAGTTAAAGATGGTCTTGAACTTACCCCCTGACTCCACATCCTAAGTGGCATGGACCACCATACACCACCATGGTCATGATTTGTCTTTTGTAAGGCTTTCCAATTTAAAAACAAACAAAATAAATGTGTCTGTGTTCCTTCTACAAGATACAAACTGGTTCATGATCCAGCAGATTGGATGATCGTGGATGAAAGATCAGGAGTTGTCACCACCAAGAGGCAAATAGACCGAGAGTCCCCTCATGTGAATGACAGCTTTTACACAGTCACTGTCCATGCAGTTGACAATGGTGAGTACCAAGGCAAAGCTGGGAACTAACAGGGCTGGCTCCTCCCTTGGGAGGCCATTTTTAGCATTGCTGAGGAAATTATAAAGTAAACCTTGTTTTCACTTTGCCTTGATGCTGGAGATTATTTTTGATAATAACGTCTGAAATGGTAAACTAGGGAGCAATACCTCTGAAAGAGGGGCAGTATTCACTCAGCAGAGACAATTAAACCAGCGAGGAAGCCGCCATCAGGCCCACCGTTTTCATCTGTTCATAAGATAACGCAGTATCTCTTTGTCAAGCCCAACGATGTGTGATAAATATTTAGCAGTTTCCTGTACCTGGAATTGCTCATAAGCTCCAGCAAATGTGACTGACTGGAATGTGATTGTCATAAACTAGGACTAGTGGTTTTAAAAACATGTCTTAGCACATTTCTCCAAATTCCCACAAGGCTGAAGTTAAACGCATCAAAATCTAAAGCTGCGTTGTGGGAACACTTCCAGTAACATTAACAATTGCACCTGAAGAAGTCTGTGGATGAAAACCCAGGTGCCAAGTGCTACGGGCCTGTCCAACCCATTTTCAGGATCTTCTGCTAGAATGTCAGTGAAGCAAGGTCCTAGCTCGTGTCCAGGGAAGAGAAGCGGCCCAACCTGAACTCCAGGGTGTCACGATTCTGTTGTGGATGGTTTCGTGATTGTCATGATTTATTTTTAATTTGGAAAGATGATTTTTAAATAATGACAAATTTGTTGCCATCATCCCATTCTGCCCTCCCTTGTGCTCCCCAGTCCTTGTGGTTTCCACCAGAATAATTCAGAGATCATATGTGGAAGTGTAGAGATGAGTGTCTGATAGAGAAAAGTGGGGGACCTCACGGGATGAGAGTGGACAGTGGCCCTAGGGCCCATTGAGGAGAAACACATACTTACGGGGTGAGGAGAATGGCCAGTGATCAGAGAGGCCACCCACTAACTTTCGCTTTTAAGTGGGCTTCATACTATCCCTAAAATGTCTAAATAGACACTTTCCCTCCCCGGTGATTGGTGGGTCTTTGTTCTTTACCAGATTTGTACTATTGTTTGTAGTAGGTTATTACCAGATAGTCATAATCTTTCAGACAGTTCTGATTGATTGCCATGTATCCGCCTGGGGTCAGAGACCAGAGTTTCAGTACCTGATTTTAGCAGCTGCTGACTGACCATGAGGGAAGATCCACCCTCAGTGACGCCCAAACCTGCTGGCAGATTCACGTGCGGCTTTAGCATCCTAGTACCCTTTACCCAGCTTAACCTGTATAGTCCACCATCACAGGCAACATCCCCACCAGGTCAGAACTGACCCATCTTCCCTGGGGATCCCACATGCTGCCCTTTTATAGGCACTATGTCCCCCAACACCTCCTTAACATGTAACATGGCTGACAGGACATGGAGAGCGTCTACACTCTACCTCATCTATAAATGCTCACGATGGCAAGGAATCAAATGCTTTTCCTGGTCTGCCTTGCCTTTTCATATAGACAAGACGCAGCTTGAGCACAGGCCTGGGTGGTTCCTGGTCTTGAAAGAGAAATGGCCGGCTGTTTCAGTGAGTGGATTTGTCTTGGCAGCCCTGAGCACGGTCATTTGCCAGGCCTATGTGCACAAGGAGGGCTCTCTCAATGGATGGACCAGGTCTGGAAGGCTCCACTACCTCAGCTTGATCCAAGTCCAGGCTTGGGAAGTGGGAGGGAGAGTAAAGCAGTCTGTCTTACAAAAAGAGCACCCCATCTTCACAGGTTAAGTCTTAGGAGCTGTGATGAGGTGATGGGTGGGAGGACCCTGCTTTCCTGCTCCTGGGGAAACTTGGGCCTCCTTTGGCTTCTGTGAAGGATTTGTAGGGCAGAGACTGGCTACAGCAGCTTCTTTGCAAATCAGGGTCCAGTCCAACCTCCTGTGTCCTGTTAGCACTCCAATTTTGCAATTCAAATATAGAGAGAGGCAGAGGAAGGAGGGTGAAACACAGGTGTGCTACCCCCCCCAGGACAGGCAGAAGCAGGGAAGATGAGCTCAGTCTGCCTTTGTTGGCATTGAGCCTCCAAGCTGGGTAAAAGGCTGGAGGGAGGTGGTTTCTTCCACTGAAAACCCTGCTGGGCTTTGTCTGTTTGATTGACTTAAATTATTCATTTAGTCACAGTTTTCTCAGTTCTGTGAGAATTCCATGTAATGTGTTTTGATCATGTTTACCCGCCTGCATCGCTCCCTCTCAATTGGCACCCCTCCCCCACACACCTGGCTTTGTGTTCTCTTCTTATCTAAAACCCATTGGGAATAGTTGGTGCTGCCCACATACTCGTGTGTGTGTGTGTGTGTGTGTGTGTGTGTGTGTGTGTGTGTGTGTCTGTCTGTCTGTCTGTCTGTATGCATGTCCACCAGAGGGTGGTCAACCAACCAGGGGCCACACCCTGACTGAAAATTGCCTCCCCCTCCAGAGAGCTAGCAATTGTCATGAAGCCGTCTAGTGCAGGAGCTGTTGACACTGCCAATTTTGTAAGTGCATTTTCATTCTCTCACTTTAGTATTTTAACCTACTCTGTCATTCCCGGGACTCTTTTTATTCCAAGGCCTCCCGCCACTGACTGGCACAGGGACCCTGGTGCTTTACCTATCTGATGTCAATGACAATGCTCCATCTCTCCAATCCCATTCAAGATACTTGGAGGTCTGCGAGTCTGCCAGGGACAAGCCCCTGCTCTTAGAGGCTGAGGACTCAGACCTGCACCCCTACTCTGACCCCTTTACTTTTGATTTGGACTCTGCCCAGAGAGATGTAGAAGATACTTGGATGCTGAGGACAAAGCAAGGTGAAGGTTTGTATGAGTTGGGGGCTAACCCAGACTGTAACAATGATTTAGGGTGGGGACACTGGGTCACACAGTCTCAGGAGACCCTTGGAGAACCTAAAGACCAGAGTGTGTTGTGTGGGAGGCCAGCCAGGCTTACTTACCAAGTCCCAGAAAGGACTCTGGGCATGAGGACTGGGGTGGGCTTGCTTAGATGGAGTATTGCATGCATGTTGTCACTTGTGGATTTCCTGACACCATGGAAGAAGATGACTGTCTGCTCTGTGCTCTTCTGTCCCCCAGTTTTCATCTACGCCCTTGTCCATGTAGTGAATAGCAGTCACGGCTCTAATAGTGTGCATGAGAATCTAGAGCATGTCACCATATGGCTTTTCTGGGATGATGTAAAGCCATGTGTTTACTCTGGGTAGAGAGACTGAAAACCAAAGAGAGGACTCCATCCCAGTTCAGCTTCGAAAACTGAGGAATTTTACAGGAGCATGGGGGAGTCGAAGGCTGCCGCTCATCAGGTGTCTCCAGGCAACCGAGAGGCAGTTGTACCTGATATAACCCCACCCTCAGTCAATCCTCCATCTCTTGCATAGCCTGCCTGTCCCCAAGACCACATGCAGTGGGGATAGGAATCTCAGTAAGGGTCTGGAGGTTCCTTCATCACCATAGACAGACTACTCTTTATCCCATTGCTGGGACCAAGGACTATAAAGTTTCTACTAGGTCCCTGATGCCAGTGGGCAAAAATGCCTGGAAGACATGTCTCCACTGCTGTTGTCAACCCTGGGCATGGTCATGATGGGATGTGAACTTGCAGTTGCTATCAGAAGTGAAACTAATCTTGGGACTTTCCCTCTAATGTTGCCGATGGCTCCTTTTGCCAGTGGCAAGCATGTGGTGGCTAATATGGGGTAGATATGATTGAGGCATGGATCCACGTTGTTAGGGAGAAAAGTTCCTTCTCCCCTAGGGACCTTGACTCAGGATTCCTGGCTTTGCCACAGGAAAGACTTTCAGGATGAGTCTGAGTGAAGGAGAGCTGGACTTTATTAAAATTTTGAGAGCAATAGGCTCTTGGCAAGTCTAAGACACACCCAAGTGTGGGTGTGGGTTTCTCAAGGCCAGATCCTGTGGGTGTAGACAGGATCCTGTGGTCCAAGTCACAACCCATGGGTATTGGCAGGGTCCTGTAGGTGTAGGCAGGATCTGTGGGGATAGCCTGGGTCTGTGTGTAGACAGGATCCTGTGGGTGTAGGTTCTTGTTCAGATAGTATAATTTACAGTAAGGTCTAAGGGTTACAGGTTTTCCTTCTGTCAATGAAGTTGTAAAGTAGGTTTATGAGGGAGTTGTTTATGTTTAGGAATGAGGGGAGTGCTAAAACCTCAAGGTAGTGAATCATTTGGGCCCTAAGTTAGCACAGCTAATCTGCCACCCTCATTTGGGCTGTCTTTAGGAAGACACATGTGGTCCTCTCTGTAGGCACTTTGGCTTTATCAATGGTATCCGATAGAAAAGGTTACCCAGATCCTGGGACAAAGGACCTCTTTTCTTTCCTACGTGCTCTTTGCTTTCTGATTTTCTATCTTTCCCATTTCCATGCAGAGACTCAGCTATGAGGGATGAGGAGATACACACGGGACGGATGAGTCTACTCATGTCTTTCTGCCTTTGCAGGAGGCCGCTCTGCTGAGCTCCTAATGCTGAGGAGCCTCCCTCCTGGGGATTACTTGGTGCCATTATTCATAGCAGACAGACAGGGCCTCACCCAGAAGCAGACGGTCCACGTGAGGGTCTGCTCCTGTCCCAGTGGATCTGAGTGTGAGAATCGCTCAGACGTGCGGCTCCTGTGGTGGGCCCTGTCCCCTGTTTGTGCAGCGCTTGCGGTTCTGGCAGGTTAGTGCTTCCGGGAGCTCAGCCCCGCTTATTGACCAAGGGGCAAGGGGACAGTCTCTGCATGGGTGGGAGGAGGATGAGCTCTGGGTTTGTTCAGGTCAAAGGTTGCCAGACACACCTAATTGCCAGAAATTCAGTTTCCATCGGCAGGCAATTATGTAAACAATGGAATCCACAGAGGAACACAGTCCAAGGGCGAGCATATGTTTGTAGTAACCATGGTTACAGCGGTGCACAGGTGTCTAGGTGTCTAGGTTCCTGGGCTTGGCTGAGGTTAATAAGGGCACTAGTTATTCCAAGAAACAACAGACTATTCCTGGCCAGTTAATATCAAGCAGTGAATTCAGCAAAGAGTGTTGCCATCTACCTGAGCCCCGCATGCTGCTCAGCTCCTGAGATGATTTAGATGGAGCCTGACCCTGTCAGGTGGCAGTGGGGTGGAAGTGAATGGAACCTGGTCTCCTGGAGTCTCTGACAGGGGCGAGCTTGTTCAGTCCTTTCTGTGTTCTCACAGCTGCTCTGCTTTGCCTGCTGCGGTGCCACTTTGCATTTGGACCCAAGAGGCTCAGAGGCTCCATCCCAAGTGAAAATGGCCACCAGACACTGATTGTGTACAATGAGGAAAGCAAAGCCCTTTCAGCCCAGGTAGGGACTGTGGAGCAGTGTGTTGCATGGCAGCGACATCAACAGCACAAATCCATAGAGCACACGTTCATAGATTAACGTATTTCGTGTGTGTATATGCCAGTGCCTGCATGTATGTCTATGCTCCAGGTATGTGCACTCACTGCAGAGACCAGAAAAGAGCCCTGGATACCCTGGAACTGGAGTAATGAGCTGTGATGGTTTTGGGCTGCCATAGGGATGCTGGGAACTGAACTTGGATCCTCTGGAAGAGCAGCCAGTGGTCTTAACTGCAAAGCCATCTCTCAGGCCCTCATTTCTTTGCTCTTAATTTGTGTTTGAGTGACACAGGAAAGCATTTCCTCAAAAATTGCATATCATAGCCGGATGCATTTGTGTTTTCTATCAGTGGTTCTCAACCTTCTCAGTTTGTCCCTGAGGGGACACTTGGCAATGACTGGAGGTACTTTGGATGGTTGCAATTAGAAGATGCTATGAGCCTCTAGGGAGCTGAGACCAGAGCTGTAGCCAACTATCATCCAACACAGAATTATCTGGCCCAGTGTCCCCAGGACTGGCTTGAGAAACCAAGCTCAGGTGAAAGCAATTCTGCCAGGTGGAGGTTTTCTGGGTGGCATTGCTTTTCTCCCTGGTGAAATCTGAGCTGGCTTCTCTGCCACTGGTCAGTCATCCTGTACAGAACCACTGCACCATCCTCCACAGAGGGCAAGAAGAGATCTCTCTGGTTTTGCAGGGACAAGACTCGACTCTCTTTCTGTCCTTACATTGTGCTAAGTTGGTGTATTTGAGCCAGCCATGCACTATTCAAGCTCACATTCCCATCTGTTGTCTGAAGTGTCCGCTCCCCAGGTACTGGATTGGGGGACAGGACCTAAGAAAGCTCCCAACACAACACAACTTGCACAGAGTCAGGACCAGTGACAGTTGGATGTCCCACCTGATGCTGCTGTAATGGAGCCTTTTGTCCCTGTAGCTACTTTGGGCTGGGTCCCATGGGCAAGGAGATGATGGTATCATGAACTCTCCTGTCTGTCTTCACTAAGAACTAGGAGTAGCTGATTAAGAAACAGCAAAACTGTCAAAAGGAAATCCTGTCTTTTTTGGTCGTTGAACATGCCTTGTGTTACTTTCTCTTTGCTGACCCTAAACTCTCAGCAGAAAAAACTTAAGACAGGCTGCTGTTTGCTTGTTTAGTTTCTTGTTCTTCTTGACCCATGGTTCAGGAGATTTAACCTATCACAGTGAGGAACTCATGGTGGCTGGAATGAGTGGGTCCATGGTGGCTGGGGCATACAGCAATGACTTCTCTTGTGGTAACAGAGCCCAGGCCAAAACCCAGAGTCATGCTATGACCCTCAAAGGTCCACCCCAGTGACCCACCTCCACCTGCTATGTCTTTCTCCTGCTAGATTCCATAAGCTGCCCCAAATAGCAGCTGAGAAACAAGTGTTCTACCCCAGGGTCTTTAGTGCCCTGAGAGCTGAGACCCAAGCAACCTGAGTTTTGATTCCACATTGGTGAGCAGCAGTTAGGTTACTTTGCTGGCCTGGGTTTTCCATATTTAAAGTGAGGTCAATGTTTCTACTCCCTTGCTGTTTATTGGACAAATTAATAAAAGCCATGTCCTCAGCTGAGCACAGACAGGTATGCAATAAATGCTGGCAGCTGACCCCATTGGTGCATAACACCATTCCATCAGGTGCATGCCCGCCTGTCTGTCCATCTCATCTGACCATGCTAGGCAATATGGTCCCTACACCAGGGACATTCTGTTTTGGGGGAAGACGCCATCTGAGATGCCACTCACCTGCACTGTCACATTCAGCTGCTGTGATGATCCCAGGGATCATGTGGACACCTGCCTATTTGTGGGGAGACTGGTGGCCCCACTGATGCACCCAGCATTGATTCCTGCTGAGTGAGGATGGGATGAGACCCCAAGGACCATTGCTGGTGCCTTAGAAGAGGAAGATTTTTGAGATCTAGGGTCTCATGACATAACGTGACATAAACTCTGCACAGTAGGAAGTTCACCACCCCCTCAAACAGCCGTTGAGGAAGACAAACAGTAAACCCTCCCCTCCCCAGATGCATCACCGGGGATATGGAATAAATAGCTCTTCCTCGACAGCTTTGCTGTTATATATGCTCTGGGTTGTACAGTTCTTCGCTTGCTGATTTTTATGACTCCCCTCTGACCTCTGTCATATTTCTTCCTCTGGTTTTCACAGATGCAGCCAACTGGGGAAGACCAGATGCCTGTTCTGTCCTTTAGCACAGCTATGTCCAGTGCCAGGCCTGACGTGAAGGTAACATGCCTCTGTAGACTCTGTCTGCTGCTAGTTCTGCAGGAGAAATGCCCTGGCGGCTTCTCTGGCCCACACACAAAGCTTCTGGAGAAGGAACTAGAGAGGGAAGCGCTTTCTCGCTGCTCAGTTTGGTGTAGCTTAGAACTGTTTACATACATGCCCAATCTTCCTTTACCTAAGTAGTAGGTTCCTCCAATTTTGGAAGCCAAAAATGACTGTGGGCTGCTGAATTTAAAGGCAGGACCAGGGGCTCCACTTACCCAGTTCATGCAGCCCTGCTAGTCAAGGAGGTCCACTTGTCCCCCCAACTGCAACCATGGCGGGTGGACTGGCATTGCTTTCTCTTTCTTTCTTAGTCTGGAACTTTCCGGAGGCCAGGTAATTACCTTGGTGTGACTTATTGGGCAACCCTGTGCATGCCCACTCCCACTGAGTTCACACTAGAACTATACCGGGGAGGGGGAAGTGTGTATCAGTCTTTTTCTATGATGAAATGCCATGAGCAAAGGTGACTTACAGAAGGAAGGGTCCCATCGTGGAGGGGAGGCATGGCAGGGGTAAGAGCAGAGAGATCACACCCTGATCACACACAGGAGGCAGAGGGGGAACTGAAGTGAGGTGAGGGTATAAACTCTCAAAGCGCACCCCCAGTGACACACTTCCCCCTGCAAAGCTCCTTCCTAAAGGGGACATAACCTCCCCAAACAGCACTAGCTGAAGTCCATGAGGCTATTTTCATTTAAACCACCACAGTGCTGGCCCCTACTTTACAGGAGGCCTTTTGCCCTCAAGTTTGTGGTATCTCTGGGCTTCCTTCCCAGGGTCCTGCATACACTAAGCACGTTCACAGTGGTGGTGAGATCAGCCTCTCTTCACACTTTTAGCGTCAAGTAGCCACTTGGGACTGATTGCTAGTGCAATGCCAGTGCGATGTGGCGAAGAAGGAGATATCTTCAAGCCAATGTCAAGAGCCACTGACAGCTGCATTTCCTTTGTTGTGTGTGTGTGTGTGTGTGTGTGTGTGTGTGTGTGTGTGTGTGTGTGATGTGCTTGAGGGTGCACACATTCTCTCTCTCTCTCTCTCTCTCTCTCTCTCACACACACACACACACACACACACACACACACACACCCCTGATGTTTGATAGCCCTCATCAAACATGACACAATTCAGACCTTCCACAAACAGAAGCATTTTCCTGTGTCCATCTGAGGGCACCAGAGCTTAGTCTCTCATGTCAAAGCTTGTGAACGAGCCCACACTGCCAGTGAGCAGAGCCCTGGTTCCCACTCCATAAAAGTGTCTGCATTTGCCCTACGTGCCAATTCTAGAATCACAGCCTTGTTTGGCAAAGTGATTTTTTATGGAATACTTTTAAAGTCAAAAGAAGCTATGGAGTAAGGGTACTTGTGGACTCTCCCAGACCCCCTGGAGAATACTTTATATGACCACAGCATATGTCCAAGCCAGGGAGTTACTTGTGCTCTCTCAACATGAGTCTGGGATGCCCATCTCATTGGGACCTCACCAGTTTGCTAAGCTACTATTTTAATAAAAGTTTAGTTTTGTGGCATATGAGGGAGAGGTATTCAAGGTGTGAATTGCCAAGGCCTCTTTACAGGAGGAGACATAGGATGGAACTCACAATGTGTGCAGGATCTTACTGTGGTCTCGGCTGCGCCTGGGAATTAGGATGTTGTACTTTGTACAGAATAGATGGCTTGAGTCCACCAGTGAGGGTCCAGGCCTTGAAGGCATGCTCCCCTGGTCCTGCAAGACTGGCTTTTTAGACATGGAATCTGTTCAGTGGCCTGGTGCAGGGCCTGTGGGGACAACACTTGAAAGCCCAGGAAGAATTCAGTCCTCTGCTGCCACCACCTTGCCAGCCCTCATGTTTTAACAAGTGGAGCTTCACCATTTCTTTGTGCACCAAGTCCTTCATGTAGCATGGCAAGTCCTGCATTCTAGGGTGTCCATGCACACTCTGAGGTCCTAGCCATGACCCAGGGTGCCTCCTTGGGTGCCTGAGAACACAAAGACAAATCTAATATCTTCATGCCCCAGTGCTACACAGCAGTGTAACCCTTTGTGAGGACTCCCTGCAGTGAGTGTTCCTGTGTGTGGGCTCTCTGCAATGAAGATGTGTACTGCTGTCTTTAGGCCTCTCCCCTTCAGCAATGAAAAGTAGCATCATCCCAAGGACTCCTAGTCTTGCATTTACCTCTGTCTCTGATTTCTATGAAATCAACAAAATCTCATTCTTCTTCAATTTAAGGGTCACGGCATGTTCTTTGAGCCAAGAGGCATGAGAAACCGATCTTCCACCCCGGTAAGTACAGCCATGCACGGCGCCATGAGCATTACGTTGCTCAAAACCACTAAAACAGGCGGTTCGGGAGAGGAGGGTGGGTTCAAAATACAGTTGACACCCAGCATACCTAGAGTGGATTGTGGAACATGGACTAGAAGTGGCCGAGACAGGCTCAGTCTGTAAGGTGTCCCTGCACACATGAAGGTCCCAGTGTGGGAGGGACAGGCATATCCTGAAGCTCGCTGGCCAGTCATCCTAGCCAAACTGATGAGTTTAAGGTTTACTGAGGAGCCATGAATCAAAAAATAAAGACTGGGGCCAGTGAGATGGCTCAGCAGGAAAATGTGATTGCTACCCAAGGATTGCTGCAGCTACATCCCAAGATCCCATGATAAGTGGTAGGAGAGAATCAACTCCTGCATGTTGTCCTCTGCCCTCCACATATACTCCGTGGCATAGACAGGACAACAGTCACCCAAAGGCATGTGCACACATGCACACAAATGATGAATTTTAAAGATAAAAAAGGTGGAATGGCCCAAAACAATTGATACTAACTTTAAGCCTCCACACATACATTGCACACACATGCGCACACCGAGACATGCATGTACACTAGTCTCCATTCACATGCACACAGGGGGTAGCTAAAGCACAGGTGTCTGAGGACGTGAAGGCACATGGGCGTCAGTCTTTGCACATGCATTTTGGCTGCTGCAAGCTTGGCCCTGGCAGATGTGTGTCTGCGCTTGTCTTTACCCTGACAGGCGTTTCGAGAGGTCGAGCTGCTGGAGGTGGGTGGATCCATTCCTCCTCTGAGCACCTGTGGTAGCAGACTCCCTCTTTCCCACTGAAATCCTACCAAGCATCCACTCTAAATGAGGCAGATGAGTGGCTGCTTCAAAGCCTTGCTGTGAGCGCATATTGACACAACTCTCGCTTGTTAAAGGAATGATGGATTCAGATAATGACTCAGGGAAGCTGGATCCCAAAGAAACGTGGATGCTGTGGTGAGGCTGCAGAAGTGCACATTCTCATACCCAATTCTTCCCTCTGGAAATTGCTTTTGGAGCATTGGGAAATGTTTGATATGTTCCTGGAATCATCCCAAATATCATCACTATTTAAACAGCCTTGGTCATCCTATGAAAATTCTCTTTGATTCATTAGATATGGGACAAAAAGCTTAATTCAAATTTCATAAAAAGCTGATTGGTGTGGCATCCCAGATGGGGTTCAAAATGATGAGGACCCATATTAAGAAATAAAAGGAGCTTGGGATAAAGATATCCTTTATTAGAAAAACACCAGCCATACGCAAGCCAGAGCGTGCCAGGAGCAGCAAGGCAGGGAGGCCAGAGAGAAGGACTTCCATGTGCTTTGCTGTCCCTTAAGAACACATCACCCATCATCCTGACCTCACCTTGACCACGCCCTAACAGGCGTGGTCAGGCACACCTGTAGCCAGCCTCTAACAGCTTACTGTCCCCTACAGAGCCACCCTCTGTTATATTGCAGAAGTAACATCAGAGAACACAGCTAAAATAGTTTGCAAACACCTAAGATGAGATTAAGTGTCTTTTGCTGAAGACTGTTGCATAGTCACAGACGTAGATACATGGCCCAAGACCAGCGACTGAGACCAGAGAGGTGCTGAGTCAGGAGATGGCATCGTCCTGGCTGTGGAGGAGTCTTCTATAGTGTGGTGTCAGGATGCTAGTGACTCAAGGCAAAACCAGCATGAGCTGTCTTTGGGAAGAAGACACACTATCTTCTGACCAGGAGTAGAAAAGACACGTGATAGCCTGAGGTTCTATGTTATACAAAGCCTGCATTCCTCCTTCCCTTTTCTCTGAGTGTGTACGTGCTTGCGTGCATGCATGTGTGTGTGGTGTGTGTGCACACGTGTGCTCTGGTGAGCACATGACTGTGGACTTTGTTGACATCCAGAATCATTCTCCATCACTTTTCCCCTTTCCTCCTTTCTGTAAGGCTGGTTCTTCCCCATCAACGCAGCCTCACAGGAGTGGCTGTTCCCCCTAGTCAGCTTTCTCGGGGAATCTCATCTCTACCCGTTGAGGCTGGAAGTATAGACAGACTGCTGTGCCCACACAGAATTCACACAGGCTCTAGAGATTTGAACTCTCGTTGCTTGCTCCCTTTGCAAGCACTTTAACCTCTGAGCCTTCCCTCCAGCCCCAGAGCTTGAATTTGAAGGAGTGTTCTTAGAGAAGCACCCAGAGCTAAACCGAGGACAGTGAGCAATGGTACCACATCTAATCCAGTGCTCCCAACCCTGGGAGCAGGCAGTGTATCCAGGACTGTAGGTGGCAGTCCATGCTTTGTTGCTGTTGTTGAATGTGTTTAGTTCCGTCTACCTTGGTGTGGTGAGCGCACTACTAGCCACTATGTATGCTCGTGTGTAAGTGTATATGTATTGAGACGGGTAGTCAAGCTTTCGTGTATACATCTGTGTGTGTACACAATGCATGTGTGTCATCAAAGAGATGTAAAATTGGCCTAGACATTGTCATATGTAGGTATGTCATTTGGATCAGGTATCTCAAACTCAGGACGGTCATAAGTCAGCTTAGCCACAACAGGCCACAAGTCCTTTATAGGCCTGGGTCAGCATGCCACTTCCACTTTACAGTCCCCAGCAGTTTGTCATTGCCCCGTGATGTCCTCCGTCTCCTCATCTCTGCCTTTGTCCTTCCCCTCCTCAGCGCTGCTTGCCGATTGCAGTGATCTCCTTCCCACCTAGATGAGGACACGCCACCCTCCCTCCTGACTTGGGGCCGCCTAGAAATACCTGCCCTGTGGCCCTCCCATTTCCCCTCGTGTTTCTCCATGTCCTAAGAGGTCTTCCTTAAAGGAACAGAATCGAACACAGGATATGGTTATTAATGGTATATTTATTAAGAAGGAATACTCACATGAGAGGCCGGTAACCAGATTGGCACGACAGGAAGTCCAGTCTCAGAGACCCGACCTGAACCCTGAAAAGAGGGCGAGAGCCTCCTCCTCAGTCCTTTTTATCCCATCCCTTCTGCATACCTGTGACCACACCCAAATCACCCAAATGGGTGTGGTTGGTGCTACAGGTACGTGGGATTTCTCCTACACTTTCTGGCTCTAGGACCCTTCTGTCATCCAGGACTCTTCATGTTTCTGCCACTCCTGGGTACTCGCCTAGCACATGCATGTATGAACTCAGAGTATTGGTGCTTGACAGCCAGGCCCGAGGCACCTGCCTGGCCTCTGCACAGGACCTGGCATGAGGACAGCAGGTACTGGTGCAAGAAGCTGTGTGGTAAGTGTTCCTCAGGCTGGATGCTTCTGATTCATCTTGCAGGTCTATCTGGATCCCTTGGTACCCAGATGCCCCCTGCAACTGATGGAAGGAAGGGTGGTGGAGACATGGAATCAGGTACGTGCTCTTTTTGTCCTTGCACTAGCCGTCAGCCCTTCCTCTCTTCTACCTTGTTCCATGTCTGATTGGGGACGCCCTCTCCTAAACCGCTGAATGGGTCAGCAAAGGATGCCATGACACAGTGTTATAATCTGATGGCTCAAGCCACAGAAGTTCATAAAAAACATCAACAGAGCCTCTAATCTGAGGTTCTGGGGCCCGGTCTATGAACCCCCGTGGTGCTGTAAGCCCGGGGTGCTAACAGAGCTTCTGAGATTAGTTTATTGGATCTTGTCTTGTGAACCTTCATGGTGCCGCTGGCATCTCCATCCCTGGTGCCACAGTGTGGACAAGAGACAGGGCTGTAGGAAGTGAGCCTGGACTGTTTGGATGTAGAGCCTCTGCCAGGGTCTCTGAGCACTGGCGCCTCTGCATTTCACCGCTGTTCCCTGGTTGGTGCTGCATATCTGTAGCTGCCATAGACTCCTTCCTGCCTGTGAGTTCTGCAGTATGGACCAAGCCTAGTGGCTGCTGGAATACACCAAAGGATAGATCCACCAGGCTCCTGAGTCAGAGACTTTGTGTCCAGATCTGGGCCTTTCTCAGGCCTGATCACTGGGAGGAATAGCCTTGAAATGTCCTTGAGGAGCCCCCTCTCCTTCCCCTCCCCTCCCCCTCCCCTTCCCCTCCCTCCCCTCCCCTCTTCCTTCCTATCCCCCTCCCCCTTCCTTCTCTGCTTCCCTCTCTTCCTCCCACCTTCCTTGCCTCCCCTCCCCTCTCCCTCCCCTCCCCCTCCCCTCTCTGCTTCCCTCTGTCCCCCCATCCTACCCTTCCTCTCCCTCCCCTCCCCTCCCCTCTCCTCTCCCTCTCCCTTCCTCCCCACTCTCTCTCCAGACTAGAACGTCTATGATGGAACCCTATATCCTTACAGAGTGCCAGATTTTCATCTCTGGAAAAATACCTGACAGAAAAAGGACCCTGAGCAGGAGGAAGGACTTATTTTGTCTCCTTTTCAGAGACATCAGCCCATGTTGGCTGTCCCCATTGCTGTGAGCCTATGGTTTGACCACCCATGCAGTGGGGACACATGGCACAGCAAAGGTGACCAACTCAAGGCTGCCATGAAGCAGAGTGGAGTAACAGGGAGAGTTCAGGGCAAGAGAGAGCAGGCAATGACACAACCCCAGTGACCCCCCTTCCTCCTCCCAGGCCCTGCCTTCCATCATTGCATCACTTCCCATTGGTGAAGGCAGAACCTTCAGGATCCAATCACAGTCCAGAAACCCCGCCCCTGAACTTCACTTCAGTGCACTTGAAGTCCAAGGGGAATAATCAGTGAAGAATGAAAGATGGATTTGTCAGAAAAGCTCCAGGAGAAAGGTGGGCCTGAAAACCAAGGCCCAGGGAGCTACTCTGCATGGCAGAGCCATGAAGGCAGAGCTTGGGCTGGACACAGGCCATGGACTCATCCATCCACAGGGTAGAGCTGAGGCTTGGCACAGGCTTCCAACTCACTCCCATTGAGCTATGAACGCAGAGCTGTGTCTGGGCATGGGCAGAGGTATGGGGAAATCCATCTGCGGCTAGAATAGAGGCCACAGAGTCCAAACCAGCCCACCTGGCTATTGAGCAATACCAGCAAAGCCTGTGCTTCTTAACCGTGAAGGATGGCTGGCCAATTCCACCTCATTGCCAGAGATGCTGTGCACCAACGAGGCCACCCACCTACCACACACCTCTCCTAGTGACCATGACATCTGGTGCCCATCTTCACATGTGCACACACCTAGCTGGAACCAAGTAGGCAGCACACATAGGGCCACAGGTCCTGTGTATCTAGTCAGGAGAAGGCTGTGTTCTGGTAGAGAAGCTCCCTCCTCCTGCGCCAGCCAGGCAAGCCGCTTTGTGCAGTACAACTTAAGCCCTGAGTTCCATGGTGTGAGAAAAAAAGAAAAAAAATCAAAAACCCAGATGAGAAGAGCAGTTCTTTCCCTCGTGAGCCTTCAGACTTAGTTGGTGGTTTGTGATGAATTATTGATCTTAGGGGACTCTGGAATTGCTGAATCAGGGCGCAGAGCCCTGCTGCTTGGCCCAGCCTTGGGGGTTTGAAGTTGAATTCCTGAGGTGCAGCCCCGCTGCTGAATCAGTTTTGCTCTGCACATACCGGGTTTGTCATGAATTATCTATTTAGCTTTGCCCAAAGGACGTGACTGGACTCCTAACATCTGGGCCAGGTTCCGACATTCCCTTCTCAGCCTTGAGAACTTCCTTTCCACCACCTGGGCGTGGAGTGCATGGCCACAGTCCTCAGATAACAGACCCAGCAGGTGTGTGGGATCCACTCTGGGTCTCTGGGCACCAGATTCCATGCACAGTGGGGGTTGGGTTTCTGCTCTGTGGAGGAAGGGGTGAGACAGGGATCTAGAGAGCAGCTGGCTGCCAGCTGAGAGTGCACCAACTGATGGTTGCTGTTAGGAGAATACGTGCAGGGGTCCTCAGGGCCCCACAACTTCCCCCCAGGCCTGACTCCAACTCCCATGTCGTGCTCTGAGCCACCATGGTCCAAATGCTTTCATCCTCCACACGCGGTGTCTGGAGTCCGTTTACATAACAACAGGCTAGGAAGCCCCACTAGATCCATTCCCACCACCACTGACTCAAGTGGCTCAGTTTCAAATAGGACCATTCTGGACCTCAGGAAATAGGTTGGAGCTCATACTTCACCCCTCCCTTCCTCCATCTCTTTGTCATCCATCCATCCATCCATCCATCCATCCATCCATCCATCATGCATACATTATACATGCATGCATGGTGCATAATACATGCATACACACATTTCTCCACTCGTATCTCCATCTGTCTGTCCCTTCGTCTTTACTTCTCTCCCTCCCTTCATAGCTCTACCACCCTTCCACCCCTCTACTATCCATCCTGAAGAACTCTGTCTGTCCACCTGCGCACCTACCAATTAAACACTTACTAAGTGACTCTGGAAGAAAAGGCCAGGCAGTGCTGCCAGAGGGATGTCTGGGCCCTGAGCACTGAGCTGGAGCTTCTAGACAGGAAGTTGGCTGCAGGGACCATCGTTCATGGAGAAGAGCAGCAGAGGCCAGGGGGAGAGCAAGCCAGTGACTCAGCAAGGCCACAACCCTAGGCAGGAGTGGTGTGTCTGTGCAGTGAGACGGCCTTAGGGGTTGGGGTAGGAAGATATGTCTGGCCATGTGGGAGATCTGCCTTGCTTGGGATTTGACAGTCTCTAGGGGTTTAGAGGCCAAGATATTGAGGAGCTTGGGGGGGGGGTCCAATTAGTTCAGAGGCCTAGAAAATTTTTTGGTCCTATTCAGAGGGTGGAGGAAAGTATGGAAGTTAGTGAAGGGCAGGCAGAAGGGAAGGGCATTTGTGAGTTAGGAAGGCTCCCCAGACAAGAAACATGGTAAGCACGAGAAAAGAGAGGGCACCGCCTTAAGTGAAGATGCAGGTGGGTTAGAAGTAGGACGCGTCCAGGACGTGGAAGGTTGAGGACTGTGCCCAGGACAAGTGCACAAGGGAGAAAGAACGGGTGACAGGTCCTCAGAAGAGCCTCTACCAGTGCCTAGGATGTTCACCATCATAGCTGGAATAGGGATGAGAAGGCAGTATCTCCCACTTCAGCTTGGCCACCACAGTTGAGTCTGTAGGGCTGAGGTCTTCCCCCACAGTACAGAGACTTCCCTCAAGTCTACCCGAGAGGACACTGATGCTGTCTGGGCGCCCAGGACAGTGACTGTCTCCTTCCCTGGCTTTCCCCACAGAAGCTCCACGCTGTTGATGTTCTGGACAGCGACACTGGCTACCAACCTCATGTCTACAGAGAGGAGGGAGAGTATGAAGGAGCTGAGACCCTCAGCTCTCTGACCGTCTTGGAGCAGGACCTCTCCCCTGAGTTGCCAGACTGCTTGACTTAAAAATCTCCTCCATCTGAAACAATGTGTTCTGAATCAAGAGTCCCCTCATAAAGACATTTGGGAGGATGGTCACTCCTCATGGACCCCTCCTTTTGTTCTTTATCCTTAAGTACATCCTAGTTCACAGTGGTTAGTGTTGCAAGCTTGGCAATTGCTCGGGAAACATCTGGGAGATGTACCTCTGGCCTGCCAGTGAGGGGTTATCTTGTTGGCATTGAGATGGGAAGAGATGTCCACTGTGGGTGGCACCATTCCTTGGCTGAGATCCTAGATGTTAAAAGTAGAGACAGAGAGCTGAGCATCAGCCTTCATTGCTCCCCGATTCCTGATTGAGCACGTCATGTGACCGGCCGCCTCAGATTCCTGTCACCTTGACTTCCCTCCATGATGGATTGTACCCTTGACTGTGAACCAGAACAACTCCCCTCCATCCTTTAAGATGCTTTTGTCAAAGTGTTTCATCACAGCAACAGGGGAGAACCTAAGATGTGGTCCTAGGATGAGGATCAACCATGAATCCAAACACAGTGTCTTGAAGCAAAGTGGAATGGTGGGCTGTGTGCTTTATAAATTTGATTTGTCACATTTTCTTGAAAGACTTAAATCGAATCATGTATTCTTTTGCTTCTGTTGGTGACCCAACTCTGATGGTGAATGAAAATATAACCCATGGATCACCTGGCTGTTTGGTGAGCAGTGGGTAATTCTGGAAGAAAATGAAAATGGGTTTTTAAAGGATTATTTACATTTCCATAATTGTCATTCTGCTTCATTTTAAGTGGAGAAAGCTAATAAACGGGAAAGTGCTTCCTAGAGTATATGTAATAAGTACTCTCTGTGATTTTAAAAAAGATAACAGTCCCTTCCACGCTTTGATTAGCTAAGCCAGCTATGTTATTTTGAGAAAAATAATTAAGCTTAAAATCATATAAACAGAGTGTGCTTTGAGAATCTAAGACGTGCTATGATTTAACTTCCTCATATCAGTATAGAAAAAGAATTTAGCAAACTTTGAAGGAATATGTTCTGATTAGATTTCTGTTTAAACAAAACCATATCTTTTTTTTAATAGCATTTCGTTGCCCACTCAGTGTTCATGTAAATTGTATGGTAGAAGTGGGGCAGGGTAGGAACATTCTTTCAAAACTTATTCACAAGGACATGTGTCTTTTGAAAAGTCTGAGCAGGTAGTAAGTTGTCCTCTGGGCTAAACATGTGCACTATGGCATGTGTACCCATGTACGAACATCATACATGCACACACATGCATTTTTTAAAGAAAACACAGTTTTGAGTCTGAGTTATGGACTAGGGTTGGTAGGTGGTCATCAGATCTTTCTAGACCTAAAGCCAAGAGAAAGAGAAAAAAGAGCACCATGGGGGAATCTGGCCCCTTGTCTGTTCTTGTAAATAAAGCTTTATTGACACTCAGCTCAACTTGTGGCACCAGGCTGCTCTGAGCTCTGACAACAGAGTTTCATAGCTACAACAGACACCTCCAAGGCCAGCAAGTCCTAATATGCAGCACTGGCTTCCAGGCTCTTCTGAGGAATCCAAGCTTGGCACCTTCCCTTAAGCATTCTTGGAAATCCCAGCCCACAGCAAATACATTCTGATGCCTCCATGCCTTGTGCTAGGAATACACGACTAGATGCTCCCAAGAGGTTTTAAGTCAGTGTGCCTCTGATGGTGGCTCATCTCAATTTCCCTTGGTCTTGTGTACACATTTGTAAATTCTTGCCTTGTAAGATGCTCTCACGGCACATTGTTTCCAAAAGTAATAAAATACTCATGCGATATTCATGAATGCAGATTCAGCAATTAGCAAGGAGAGCAAAGCGTTACATTGTGTAGACACTTAATTAGACATTTGTTAACACTTATCTTGCCAACATTTTTAGATATTTGTAAGGTAAGTCCCAGTATCCCCATGCCACTAGCTCATGGTCATTTCCCCAGGCCATAGACCTTGGGGTTCAGACATCCAGTCCTGTGGGTGTCTTCATGGAAATTTCCTAACTGTGACATGGCCCCCGTTTAGATGCCAGTTGGATACTGTCCTCTTCCTCTCCAGGAGACATTCTTGGGTGTCATCTGGCTGGTTCTTCCCACAGGTTCCTGCCAATACATGAACAGAGCATCCCTGAGTTCCATCCCCAGTGCCACAAAGCAAACCCTGAAACAATGAAATCTATCCACACCCCTGAGATGCTTCCTACGGGCAATGCCAGCACCAGGAGGCTTCCTTGAAAACCATCCACCTCTATCTAGTGCATTTCTGCCTCCTTGTGAAAGAAGCTGGTTCTTGCTTGCGGTGACGGAGTGTGAAATAAGACAACAGTGGTAAACATTTTCAGGGGAATGTGCTTTTATTAAGAAGCTCAGCTTCCAAATGACTTGCTAATCCAAAGTTAGCTACAGCCACTGGAGTTAAAAATTCATTCCGTGCTTCATTTAATTAAATTTGCTTATTTATTTTTATTTGTGCACGTGGTAACACCTGGGTTGTTCAGCTCCCAGCTCTGGCATGTGTTCAGCTGGCCTTTAGGATTACTGCATGCAGAAGACCTTGCCTTTGGAAAGCTTTCCTTTTCTGCCAGGCATGGTGGGGGAACACACTTGCAATCCAAGCCCTGGGAGAGAGGACTGTGTGAGCTGCAGAATGAGAGCCTATCTGAAACACAAATGAGCAACTATGGAAGCAAACATGCATCCATGCAAACAAAACCCTCACTAAACTTTCTTCATTTGCCAGGGGCACATCATTTATGTTCCTGTGAAGAGTGTCGGTGGCCTCCTTCAAGGATGACCCAGCCAGCTAGTCAGGAGCCAGGGCAGCACTTGGTGGGGAGTATTTATGAGACCAGATCTCTTCTCTATACTGTCCACAAACCAGCCCCTTCTGCCATAAAGAAGTGATTAGAATTCTGGAGGCTTAAAAACTTAAAAACCTGTTACAATAAATCTTTCCTCCAAAGCCGCCCGAGCGCTATCGCCACGTGGCCCGCTGTGTGGATGGACAAAATAATACAGAGACATATTAGGTACAAAGCTGCTTGGCCAATGACTAGGATTCCCATCTGTTAGCTCAGTCTCAATTATCATAAATCTATATATTTTATAAGACTTATCTTATGGGACGCCTTATTGGCGTCCCTCCTTGCTGGTGGATCACATCGTGCTGCTGGAGGAAGAGCGGAGAGGGAAAGGGCACACTTCCTGTTTCTCCTTGCTCAAATATGAGTCTTCTTGCTATGTCACTTCTGGCCTGGATCAGCACTTCTCTACTACATTTCCCAGAATCCTCTTTGACTCCTAGTCCTGTCTAACTTGCTATTTCATTGGCCAAACAGAACTTGATTAAACAATCAATAAGATAAACATACACAAAAGTACTTACCCCATCAAAAACCCTCAAGCTTTTCGTCATCAAGGACTCTGTAACTAAGTTTCAGGGGCTGCAGGAGGCCAGATATCCCCCCATATGCACCAATATAGGCTGTCTCTTCTTGCTCACGGAAAGAACCCAAAATCCCACCGTGCAGGAGCCGTCCGTTCTAGTAGTGACATTTCAGTTCCTCCAGCCAGACGCAGACATGTGACTACATTCTGGTCCAGGGAAGGCCACGTCTAGGAAGTATCTTTGCAGGGTGGAGATGCTCTGTCTAGTCCCTACCTCGGAGGGAGGGAGAGTGTGATGGTTGGAGCTGGGGCAGCCATGCCATGTTCCAAGGGCCACAGGACGGATGGAAGAGATTCCTCGACTCCCATGAGTCCCTCTTCTTCCCTCGCTTCCTCCCTGCACCACTTTGAGACTCAAAAAGAAGAATTAAATCCTCCTTGTTTAAGTGATTGCTGTTTTATAATTTCCCCGGCCTGGGGCCAGATTGAATTTTAGCTGACACAACATACAGAGCAGAGTGGAGTGAGCCATGAGAAGCAGAGCTTAGGCGTGAGGTATTGGCTTAATGAATGTGCCCAGGTGGCAGGGACTCACATACAGTAAGTGAGAGCTGGCGACTCTGGCTACACAGAAGCATGGCCTTGGATAACACTGGTTGTCTTTTGAAAAGCAGCCTGTGATCTGGACAGGAGTGCGCTAGGAAGCGGCAGGGGACATCCGTGATGTAGGGCACATTAGTGGCTGCTTTTAGCACCACACTAAGAGAGGGATGGGGACTCTGGCTAATGCCAGCCAGGAGACAAGCAGGAATGAAAGAGACACAGCTGTGCTAATGGGGCTGCTGTGGCCAGCTCTGCAATCTGTATCCACCAAGAGCTGGGCAATTTGGAGATTGAAAGGGTTGAAAACAGGGACTGCTGTGTCTTTCAAAGGACATCTGCCATCAAAGTGGTGTCTGCAACTCAGTACACTTAGCAGAAAATAAAACCAGTGCCCCATCTCGGATACTGGGGACCCATGTGAGAGTCACTGTAAGTACACTGCCTCCCCGGCCGTGATATTGCTCAGGCTGGCTCAATGTAAGTGCCACGGTGCAGGGCAGAGACCAGACCGGCCTGGCTATAACCCTCTTCTCTCTCAGGGAACTGGGGGTGGGCATCTTTGAAGATTCACATGGGGTTGTATCAGACAGCGCAGAGCCCTGTGGCTTGTACTCCATCCTCCTCTGGTGTGGCCATTCTTCCTCTTGCTAGTACCTGTGTGTATGCCACCTTATCACCTACATCTTCACCTCACAGACCTACAGGAGCAGCCTCACCACCCCTTTCCCACACACCACCCTCTTTCCCAGTCCCTTGGTAGCCACTATTCAAGCTTGAGTTTCTAAAATTCCTTCATTTATAAGGTTATATACATATGATTATCCTGGTTATAATGTTTGGAGACAGGTTCCCTTTGATCTGCTGAATTTTAATGCCCATCTTCTCTGTGGAGACCTCAGAAGACCCAAAGGAGGAGCTGTGAGCTGGGTCCCCAGCATCTTGGATTGCAGAGGCAGCCCTGTTTGCTGGCTGAATGGGACACATAAAGGAGCAGTGGCCAGCTGGCACCTGTGTCTTAGAGCAAGCAGGGAAGAGGGCACAGGAGGGCATGACCCCAAGGATGAATGGGAAGTTCACAGGCTAGGGTAGTACAGGAAAGGACACAGTGGGGATGAAAGCCTGGATTTAGGACTCCAAGTGAGGCTGCAAGCCCAAGAATGGTTTGTGTAACCAGTGCTGAGAGTTGTGGCTGGCAAGGATAAGGTTCTGCATAAACAGGCAGAGGGGACGACGGGCCCTGTTGTTCCCACCCCAGCTCCAAACATCTTGCTCTTGCTTTCTGTTTATTTCTCTCTTTTTGTTTTCCCTGCAGCTTTATCCTCATTTGGAAAAATCACTTTGGTCTGTCATGTTACTTGTCAATTAAGACTTCAGGTACTGTGGCCTCTATTAGGCCTTATGATGTTGGTGGCTCGGTTTGTCTTTGTCCAACAGCTTTAAACACTGCTAACATTGAGTTCACCAGAAGCCAAGGAGGTAAGATTCATACAGGACAATCCAGAAACTGTAATTAATAGGTGGACAGCCTGAAGGTCTGATTGCTGTGGAGAGAGAAGTCAGTGTGGTTGAGTTTGATGGGTCAGGGCGGTCACTACTTATGGCTGTAACAGACAAGTACACAGGGCCTCACAACCCAGAAAATGCTCATCTTGAACAGTAGTGGGTCAGGATGTGCCCTCCTTAGAGCCCTGTGTTCACTGTGACATGGGAAAAATTGAAGACGTCCTTTGGTCAGTGTTGTATTTGTGAGAAGACTGGGTGGGAGCATCTTCATACTGAAGACTCTCAGTGTGGCCACCTCACCACCAAAGATGAGTCCACCCTTGTGTTTGTTTGTCAGAATTAAACCCAAGACTCAGGTTGTGACAGGGACTGCAGATGTGGCTGTTACATGTTTTTTTTTTAACCCTTCATGGTGCAGTATAGAGAAAGTGCCTGGCCTAAGTACTTAAGTGCTGGCCTTGGAAGCTGGGACTTTAAAGTAGTTCATTAAAAATGAATCTATGTGGCCAGGTGTAGTGGCGCACGCCTTTAATGCCAGCACTCAGGAGGCAGAGGCAGGCGGATCTCTGTGAGTTTGAGGACAGCCTGGTCTAGATAGCAAGTTCTAGACAAGTAGGATTTCACAATGAGAGTCTCTCTCTCTCTCCCTCTCTCTCTCCCTCTCTCTCTCTCTCTCTCTCTCTCTCTCTCCACTCTCTCTCCCTCTCTCTCTCTTCCTCTCTCTCTCCCCCCTCTCTCTCTTCCTCTCTCTCTCTCTCCTCTTCTCTGTCTATCTCCCTGACCATACACTCTGCAGATGAGAAGAGTTAGTTGCTCTTCCAGAAGACCCAGGTTCAATTCTGAGCACACACAAAAACTTACAACCATCTGAAACTCCAGTTCTAGAGGATCTGAGGTCACTCAACAGTGACACACACCCAGTGCACCTCCATCCATCCAAGCAAAACACCAAACACATAAAAAATAAAAAAATCTTATTTTGTATCTGAGTGTGTGGTGTAAGGATGCCATGTGTTCATTTGGGTGTGTGCAGGTGGGCGCATACATGTGTGAGGTCAGAGGTTAGTCCTGAATGTCCTGCTCAACTACCCTTCATCTTATGTTTTTTGAGACAGGGTTTCTTACTGAACCTGGGTTTTGTGGTTTCATCTAAATCAGGTGGCCAGTGAGCCCCAGGGATCTGCCTGTCCCCATTATTGTCCACCCCTCCCACCTGTGACAGTTCTGGCATTACAGCTGCACCTGGCTTTTACACAGATGCCAGGGAGCCAAACTCAGGTCTTCAGGTTTGCAGAGCAAACACTTTATGCTCTGAGCCATTTCCTCGACCCCTGTGTTTTAATTTAGCCCTCGTGTGTAACCGTTAGAGGAAACTGGAGTGTGGTATTCGTGACTACACATTCGATAACTTCCCCTGAGGGAATGTGAGCAAAGGTCTGCTCAGCCTGGGCATGGCACAAACAACAGACCAAAGACTGGATCCCATCAGAGCATAGCTTGGTTGATGGGTGATTTATTGGGGCAACTTATTAGAACATGAGTGAAGGGTTACTTACAGAAGTGTGGACAACTGCTGGTTACACTGCTGGAGAAGCTGTTCCCCTCAGCAGCAGGCATTACTGTTACAGGGATCTCACTCTGCCATCTCAGATGAGAAAATTTCTTTCATGCTGTGTGTGTGTGTGTGTGTGTGTGTGTGTGTGTGTGTGTGTGTGTGTGTGTTTATACACCCAACTACGTGCACTATAGATTGTTTCTAGATAAATAGGTAATAGACTTTTCCAGACATCCTACTGTTGCTTAACCTCCCTGGGGAGGGGCCTCTCCTGCAGCAAGGACTGTTGAGGGCTCAATGTCCTGCAGGTCTTGTTTGAGTAATTATGGCTTCTCTGATTTCAAGACCTCACTGGCTTTGTTATGCTCTGAGGGGGGAGAGCAATACACAGCAGAATTCCTTAAGGTGTATTCTATATACACGCAGATTAGGGGAGGAATTTATGAAGCTAGGAGGGTTGGAAGCCAGCAAGCATGGAAGAGCCCAGGACAGGAGGACAGGAGCAGACTGGGAACCCAGGCCAGAGAGTCTTCACTCTGACCTGGTCACTGTCGTCTTCCAGGCTGTGTGACCTGCTCTGTAGGTCTATAAAGCCAGCCCCTCCTGCTACAGACCAGTGCTGGAAGGATCAGCAGCTGTAAGGCCAGGCTCTGTCCCAGAACTCCTTGGGAAGAGCCCTGTGCTCTGGGGGAAAGGTCAGGAGGCAAAGGGTCACAGCAGTTGCCAAGAAAGTTTTAAATTAGCCGTGGGAACAGGCAAGGCCCAGAGCAGGGCACAAAGTGCAAGAATGTCCTGGCCCTTCTCTTGACTGACATCTGTGCTGAACCTCACAGCCTATGCCTGACAGACAGTGGCTAAAAATACCTGAGCTGGGCCTGGAGATCTCACACAGGAAGCTGCTATCCAGAGTGGTGAACACAGAGCTGGTGGCAGGCAGCAGGGGCCTTGTTGGGCAGGATGCCTGAACTGTTTCCAAGCTTGCCCAGCTCGGGCTGTGTCCACAGGGCTGTCTCTGCCAGGATCTCTCCAGCACTTGGGCTCAGATGAGACTTGGCCTGAGCTATTGGACAGGAGCTGTGAAGCCCAGGCCCCTCCCTTCCTGCTCTACTGTCTCATCATCAGGTGAACTGGGCAAGCTCACAGTGGAGCACCACAAAAGCACGGCAGCCTGGCTTCATCCTGGCTTTAAGGAACACCTTCTGAGTCGCTGAGCCATCCCACTGGAATCTGGGCATGCTCTCCGTGTCCCTGCCTTTGTGAAGTAGGTGCAGACAGAAGGGAAATTGCCTGGTACAAGAGGAGCAGGAGGGCTGAGCATTGGTGGCGCACGCCTTTAATCTCAGCACTCGGCAGGCAGAGGCAGTAGGATCTCTGTGAGTTCGAAGCCAGCCTGGTCTACAGAGCTATTTCCAGGACAGCCTCCAAAGCCACAGAGAGAAACCCTGTCTCGAAAAACAAAAACAAAACAAAACGAACAACAACAACAAAAAAAAAATAGAGGAGCAGGAGGAGGGGTGATACTGAAGTTAGGAAGGGAAGTTCTGGACTCAGGATTCAGAGTCAGTATGTACACTAGCCTGGATGGTCCTAGAACAAATTCATATGCAGAAGTCAGTCAGTCAATCCCTTTACAAAGCCTGAAAGCTGCTGGGGTGCACGGCTTTTCTTCGGTGCCATCTTGGCTGCTTTAATGAGCACTTAACAAGCTCTGGGCACTGTGCACAGAGCTGCTCTGCACACTGCCCTGTGGTGGGCTCACCTGCCCATTCTGCTCAGGGAGATGAAATGAACAGCTTTCATTCACACAGTTGCTCAGCTAACAGAAGGTGGAGCTGGCACCCGGCTCATTGTCACTTGCCTGGGTTGACTCACCTGGACCTGCAGCACAGCCTTTGTCAAAGGCATGCTCTTTTAGATGATTGTTATGTCCTAGGCTGCACTTTGGGAACCCCAAGAGTGCCAGTGTGGAGTCTTCCTAAAGCTCTGGCCACCTGGCTGCTGCATTGGCTCTTAGAGGAACAAGGCATCTATCTGGCTTCCTATAAAATAGGATTTCAGAGCACATTGGTCACTGGCCAGGATCTGGGGCCGGAGAGCTGCCAAGGCTTGATGAGGGGGAGCCATTGGCAAAGTGAGGTGTGTGTGCTCACGTGTGTGTGTGTGTGTGTGTGTGTGTGTGTGTGTGTGTGTGTGTGTGTGCATACTCGTGCATGTGCCTGTCTGCATGAGGACGCCAGAGGTCAACCTCAGGCAGCCTTTGTCAGGAGCCATTCACTTTATTTTTCTGAGACAAGGTCTCTTCCTGGCTTGGAGCTCCCAAGTAGAACTATCTTGCCGCCCACTGAGTCCCACAGATCCTCCTGTGTCTACCTCCCAAGTGATGGATTTATGAACATACAGTACCATGTCAGCTTTTACATGTGTGTCAACATGCCTTTCTGATGTTGACGTTGACCTGCCACTATGTCACTCTGTGATACAGAAGAGCCCTGCAATAGGACAGTATGTCCTGGAGGCCTGACTCCCTAGCAGGGGAGCCTTCAGGAAGATGGATAAACAGTACAGAAAACAGCCTTAGGACTGGGTCAAAGACTGTGGAAGCTGCAGCCTCATCGCTTCCCCTGACCTTGCCCTGTAGAGGGCTTGAGGCTAAACCAGGCAGGCCCCATGGGACAACTGATAGTGAGTTCATTTCTCCCCTTTGGAGCTGTGATGTTTGAATGACAATGGCCCCCATAGACTCATATATTTGAATGCTTGGTCCCCAGTTAGTGAAAGGTTTGGGAAGGATCAGGGGGTGTGGCCATGTTGGAGGAGGTGTGGCCTTGTTGGAGGAGGTATGAAATTAGGGGTGGGCTTTGAGGTTTCAAAGGACTGGAGCCATTCCCAGTCTCTCTCTCTCTCTCTCTCTCTCTCTCTCTCTCATTCTCTCTCTCTGTCTCTGTCTCTGTCTCCTGTGTATGTCTGTCTGTCTCTCTGTGTGTCTCTCTCTGTCTCTGTCTGTCTGCCTGTCTGTCTGCCTCATGTGTGTGGTTTAAGATGTGAGCACTCAGCTACTGTTCCAGAATCACTCCTGTCTGCCTGATGCCATGCTCTCCACTGTGATGGCCATGAACTCACTGAAATCCCTAAGTACACTTTCTCCTGTAAGTTGCCTTGGTCATGGTGTTTTACCACAGCAATAGGAAGTCACAAAGACAGGAGTCAATGCCATTTGCTCTCAAGTGAGTGAGATGAGGGAGAGGCAGAGCCAGGTCTCTGGGTAGTAAGAAGTGTTGACCTTGCTGCTGTTTTGGGACAGTGCCCTGGTGACAGGTGACAGGGTGATAGCCATTGAAGGCACCTTCTCTCCTGAAGGCGATCGTCACAGAGACATCTCTGACATCATAACATGCCTGGTTTGAGAGAGCCCTTCAGCACAGGTGAGCTGGGAGCAAGTGTGTTTGGGAACCACACTGTGCCTTGGGCTCCTGTCTTCTTTTGTGTGTGCATACGTATGTGTAGGCATGTGAGCATATTCATGTGTGTATTTGTGTGGATTTCACAGGCCAACATTGGGTGTCATTCCTCAGGAGCAGTCCATCTCTCACTAGGCTCTGTGTATCACTGACCAGGCTAATGAGTCCCAGGAACCCTCCTGTCTCTACTTCCCCAGTGCTGGGATTACAGGCATACACCACCATGCCTGGCTTTTTATGTGATGCCAGTGACTGAATACAGGTCACCCTGTGCAAACATTTTACCTGCTGAGACATCTCTCAGCCTCAGACCCTCAAGTGCACAGAAATCTGAGATCAAGGCTAAACAGTAACCTGTATTTCATTTTGTTCCCACTGTGGAACAGAGAGTCAAAAGGATGCACACTTCAGCGTCAGATGAGGCAGAGATTCAAGAGCTGTGTTCACCCTCTGTTTACTCAGAGAAATCATTACTGAGTGGAGACATTGCTAACTAATAATTCAGGGCTGGTAACCTGCACTCAACCGTGATTAAGGAACTTGTGCTGAGTGTCGTGAGGCTAGCACGGCACTTTGAACACTGATAGCATGATCTGCTTGCGCTATCCATCTTTCCTTTGCCCTTAACTAATAATTCCAGATGGAAGGACTTCAAATCAAGCGTTGGGTGTGTATGTGTGTGGGGTGAGACCAGGGCAAACTCGAAATGGCTATAAAGATGATTTTATTGCAAACTGTCTTCAGGTGGGTGGCATTTATTTAGCTTGAAAATAGGGCACTATTCTAGTGCTTCCAGGGGCATCTCACCCCGTTCCAGGGCAGTTCATGCCTGCCATGCCAGAGAACGGGGCAGGTATGAGTTTCTTGGCTGTATCTCTTTCCCAGTGCCCTCAGGGATGGAAAGCCAGACTCCCAGACTGCCAGTACCACTGGGGATTCAACCCCCCCACCACATCTTCTGATGCCAGAGAGCCTCACACAGAGAGCCTCATGGTGCCCAACGAAGTACAGCTCAGACAACCAATTTGGCCTGTTGTTTTTGGTGTGAAGCAGAATCTTCCCCAGAGGGTGCTGAGCTCCAGGGGAAGGAAGATGGCCTCATCAGAGTTGCCAGGAACCCCACCCCCTCCATTGAACCCAGGAGTGGGCACCAGCCATTAGCGTTCCCCAGACCTTCTCCATGTGGAATTTTTGACACAGTCTGAAGATGGGGAGGCTTTGGTTCAGTCACAGAAGGGACTTAGAAGATGCTCTGGGAAGATGGTTTTCCAGTTTCTTTCTGGGCTGAGGGCAGCGGTAGCAAGCAGATGAGACCAGACTCCAGAGACCAGGATGGCCTCTATCAGGCCTGGAGTGGTCCAGTGAGCCTGGACTGACAGAAAAGATGAACTGTCAAGGGGCTGAGTTTTCAGAACCAAAGTGAAGCTAAAATTTGCTGTGAGTCACAGAGTTCTGGCTGAGGGGTTGTGGACGGGCTGTTGGCAACACCATTGGGGATAGCAGCCTAATGTGCTCCATAACTGGACCTGTGGTGGAGCCTCAATACACTGAACACCCCACTCCATATCAGATGGCCATCTGACCTCATCCTGCAGGAGCACAAGGCCTGGGGCCCCTGGAAACTGTTTTATGGGGTGGAGGCCTGATCTACCCTGTAGGGAAGCCACACCCTCACTTCCAGAGAAGGGCAGACTGGCTTGCCCAATCCAAGAAATGGACAACTTTGAGCTTTTCCTCTTCCAGTGGTAGGCTGTAACTTGCTATGTTAAGAGGACAGTCACACTACCATTGTGACCACTAGACTTCCTGTGCAGTCACATAGGGGACATGGATATGCGCTCTGTCTGCATGCAGGGGACAGCTGTCTGAGCCAAACATAGATGGGAGAAGAGAAAACAACTTCGGAGGAGCCTTGAACTTGCTGTGCAAACTGAGGCTCTCTCTTTGAGAGCTTGGATTCTGAAGAGGCTCCACCACCCCCACAAGGCCCAGCACGGCAGCAGAGAAGTGGCTCTGCGGCTCAACAGTGTTTGGGTATCTGCCAAGAAGGAGGTGACACATTTGTGTCAAGGACCTCGTGGATTAGCAGCTTCTCAGGCAGCTTCCCAGAAGACAGGCTGGCTTAGACCATGGTGTTGTTACTGCAGGAGATAACCCAGGGCAGAGAAACAGCTCCTCTACGATAAGCCAGATTGTACTGTGCGCCAGTGTGTCAGAAGTGAAGGAGGGCTTTTCCTTCACCGGTGAGAAAACACCCAAGATGTGAAGGATAGGGTGCTGGCTGACAAGGGACAGGGGCATCTGGGAAAGGAAGTCACCTTGTCCACCCACCACAGATGGTGGGTGTCTTCTGTTTCTACTCCTTGGAGATGTCCGTGGCTGTGGTTTGAGCAGGTACAAGAACACACCTGAGCAGAGCATGGGACACCAGCAGAGGAGGTAGGTGTTGGGGAGCAGACCCTGTGAAATGGGGCTCTGTAACTGGGGGCTGCAGCCACAGGTCTGTTTTGTGATGCAGTTGCTTCTTCACTATGCTGTGGAGTCTCCTCACAGGAGCCTTCCCATCTTATCATGACCCTGTGGACACACCAAGCCAGGGAGAACATCACCAGGTGATGGGCTGAGGACAGAACACAGAGCCGAATTCACACCACAGCCAGGGTTGAACAGTGTGTGACAGCCTGGACAGAGACATGACACCAGGCACCAAGAGAGGTGGGAACACGGGTCTGTGGAAACTAGAGAGCACAAGCTCCTCCAATCTACCCACCTAGTATCCCCAGTAACATTCTGGAGAGGAGAGGTATTCCAGAGAGGTCTGAGAGGCGGGACTACTTTGCCTGGATCCTGAAGGACAGGCTGGTCCAGGGCAAGAGGACTGCAGGGGAGGACCGCAGGTGAAGGTGATCAGGAGTCATCCATAGAACAGCTAAGGGGATGCGTGTTTTGATGAGGGTAATCTAACCTAGTACATGATGTCATGGGCCAAAGAGCCCTGACCCTGTGAGTCAGAGTGGCTGGGAGAGTCTGTGTTACTGTCACTGTAAGGGGAGACCTTGCTGGTGGATTACAAATAGTGCACCAAGTTGAGATAAAGGTCACCTCAGGATTTGATAGCTGGGAGTGTTTTTACTGGCAACATTTTCAAGTTGTTAAAAATAATGGTGATGGTGATGATAGTGCTGATGATGATGAGGTAGCAGGCATGGTATTAAATTCATCTGAAGGATTTATTTATGTGTATCCGTGTGTCTATCCATGTGTGTATATGTACGCATAACTGCAGTGTCAACACAGGCCACAAGAGGGAGCCATACCTTCTGAATCTGGAGTTACAGATTGCTGTGAGCTGTCCAACATGGGTGCTGGGAACTGAACTTGAGTCTTTTGCAAGAGCAGCAAGTGTTCTTAACCACTGAGCTGTCTCTCCAGTTCCTTAAGCTCATCCTAAGAGCTCTTTAGGTGTCACACACTGTATTGGTCAGGGTTCTCTAGAGAAACAGAACTAACAGAATATGTAAGATTTATTCTGTAAAAAATATCTGAACTCGGGTCCTGTGGATGAGCAACTTTGTGTTCTCAGCTGCCAAGACCTCTCCAGCCCTGCCCCATCTATCCTTCCTTTCAAGACTGTTGATTCATGTATTTGATTTACTCATTCAATGATTTATCTAGTTCAAGTGCTCATTGAGAACTTCTGTGTGGAAAACCAAGGCCTTGCTCCCAAGGGTAGTCCAGGAGGCAAGAGTGGGTGTAACACCATGGAGCAAGACAATACTGAGCCTCAGCAGCCTCTGGAAGCTTGGGGGAGGGGCAGGAGGAAGAGCTGAACCCAGGGAAGGCCTGGGCTACAGCAGTGAGGCTGCAGAGGGCTCCTGCTGTGTCATATATGAGACTATAGTTTCATCTTCCTAGTCTTATGAAAGCCTAAATTATTGAGGTCTCCTCAGTGGGGGGGGGGTGGCCTCTTGTCTTCATGGCCAGTGTCCTGCACGGTGGTATTGTTTGGGGCATAATAAATCTTTACAAGACTTCTGCTCTGCCCCCCTAACCCCCACCCCATACCACTGATGGGGTGAGAGCCCACCTCTGAGTTGTATATATTACACGTTAGAAGCAACTAGAATCCAGTCACACAGGTGTCATTATATGGAGTCTGTGATTTGGAATATCATACCAAAACCATGAAACTATTTTATCATGACGAACAACTGTGGTTATTGGCTGCTTTTCTCTTCTCTGACCAAAGCCCTGGCATAAGAAACTCAAGGGAGAGGTTTGTCTTGGCTTGTAGCTTGAGGGTGCAATCCAGCATGGTGGCTGGCGTGGTTGGAGGAGCATGAAATGGCAGAGAGCTTAGGGTCAGGCATGAATGACATCTGGCCCTCAAAGCCCATCCCTGGTGACCCACTTCTGACCAGGCTATGTTTCTGAAGGCTCCACAGCCACCCCAAAGCCCAGCATCAGCAGCTGAGGACCAAGTATTCAAGCCCATAAGCCAGCAGGGAGCATTTCACATCCAAACTATAACTGCTAACAATAAAACGTTAGGGGAATATGAGAATATATTTTTATATGTTTCTAGTTTTTTCAAAGCCTAAAATGTCTGTATGAGTGTAAACGACCAGAAAGAAGTATGGTAAAACATTTATGGTGCCTGTTGCTCAGAGCTTGGATTCTCCTTCACAGTCTTTTATACTTTCCTACTTTGTGCCCTGGAGTAGTTGCCATCTACAGTCAGAAACTTTGAGAGCATTATGTGAGACCCAGACTTGCTCAGGCATGCCAGGGCCACGACTCACACCACCCCAGCATCCCACACCCATCACACACTGGTCTGCAGGGCAGGGCAGATCTAGGAGCCTGTCCCCTGTGGCTTTCCTGGCTTCTTTCCAGGGTCGACAGCAGCCAGTCTTCAGTTCCACAGATGCATGGTGTCGATTCACCTCTACAGAAGTATTTTGCAAAAAAACATTGTGAACAAGTTTTCATTTAAAATAAATAAATACACATTTAAATTATGGTAGTGCAGGCCTGGCAGCTCAGCTACTTGCAAGGTTGAGCAGGAAATCACAAGCACAAGGCCAAGCTGAGCAACTTAGTGAGAACCCGTCTCACTCTTTAAAAAAAAAAAAAAAAACACAATAATTTTCATGTGGCTGTTTGGCCTGTATATATGTCTGAGAACCACATATGTGCCTGCTTCCCTGTAGAGGCCAGAAGAGGGCATCAGATCCCCTGTGACTGGACTCACAAGCGGTGGTGAACCACCGCGTGGGTGCTGGGAATTTATGCTTGTGTGGTGTGCCAGAGACTCTCGGTTTGATGCAACACCCCAAATCAAGGGTAGAATGTGGGTTTGGTGCTCTGTCTGCACTTGGGGTATTTCACTCTGCTACAAGAAGCTTCTGAGGCAGCTGACAGACTTGGGCATGGGCCCGGCATGGACCTTGGGAATCGTGTCTAATGTTATATGAATGCTATGTGTGCCTAGTTGATCCTCCAGTGTGTGGTCCTTGTTGACAGGTTATGTGGTCAATAAAACAAGATCACCATTGTCACCTTTAACTTCTGTGTTCATAGCCACCCTGACTCTATTCCCAGAGCTATTTCCTTGCTATGTGGCTTTGAGCAAGTTGCCCAGCTTGTCTGTATCCTAGACTTCTCATTTATAGGGTGAGAAGGATACTTAAAGGGTGTGCCTCAGCCACACTTGTGTCTCTGGGAAGTTTGTGCTTGCCGTGGATGGGTCACACTAAGCACCATCCAGTTGCTCACTGTTGCCGTTGAGATTATTGCTGTTAGAGTGCAATGTCTCCTGCAAAGTCCTGGCTTCTCCATGATATTCCTGCCTGGAAACTTACTGTCCCCTCCTGCTGGCTGACCTGGCTCTAAGGTGAATTCTTCTGTCAGTCCTGCCTTTCCACCACTCACTTCCTCCCCAGCACTGTGGCCAGGAAAGCAGGCAGATGCTTTCCTCACCACCAGGCTGACCTAGCAGGAAGCTTGTGGCTTTTCTTCACATCTGGCCCAACCATCAGCCACACAACATTGCTGCACGCCAGAACGGAAGTGGACCTTACTACCCAGCCCCCTTCCCACGTCAGCTTAGCATCTTTGGTGACCCCAAAATGACACACTGGGGAAAAAGCCTTCTGGGGCTCAGGTCTCTTCAGGCCCTGGAAGCATGAGTGTGCTCTGCGGCAATTGGACTGATGGCGACATTGTGTTGTGGTGCAGACACCATTTAACCCTTTAAAAGAGATGGGAAATGGGATTTCCTTGTCTGCTGGTGCTGAAAATGGCAGCAATGGCAGAATTATTAAAAACGGTCTTCTCTGCCGTGGACTAATTGCCTGTGGCCTGTGAGGCTGGCAGGAATCCAGATGGGAAGCATTTATCCCAGGCCCAGGAGACAGGTGCCCGAACACCTCAAAGTCAGAACCACAGATGGGTGGGGATCTCCAACAGAGAGCCATCAGCTCAGAGGCAGGACACCTTAGGATCTAGGGGGTCTGAGGTCATATTTGCAGGAAGCATGGCTGGTGACAGTCCTGCAATTGCAGAAGGAGCTGTGAGGCCCAGAGTGGCTCCACAGCCACAGGCTTGGGAGTGCCGAGAAAGGGAAGTGGGTTTGTCTCTTGCAGGACTTCTCGGAGTCTTTAATAAGATGGTGACAGACAGTAACCCATGTGAGAAGGGAAGTTGAGGCTTAGAAATACAGCTCAGACATTGTCTGCTCCAGTCACACTGTCCACTGGTGGCTCAGGAGGCCCAGGCAGAGCCCAAGCTCCAACCTCCTGGAAACTAAAGGTGGGAGCGCTGAGTGTCAGGCTTGTTTCCAGTCCTGGGAGATGATCTGCTGGGGTGAACTCTCTGCCTGAGGGTGAATGGGGCCCTGCACCAGTCATGAGGTTATGGGTAAATTTGTGCCCTCAACTCCCCATGGCTGAAGCTCAAGTGTCAACTGCATCACTCTGTAGCATGTGACTTTGTAAACTTCCTGTGTCTGAGCAGCATCCAGGCTCCAGGCTAATACTGAGCATAATTCCCGTTAATAGTCAGGCTGGGAAATCTTAAGACCTTGGGCCAAGTTATGACTGGCTCTCACACACATTTAGAGTTCAGGATCTGATCCTTTTGACTTTCTTGAGGGACGGGTTGGCCCCTGTTGTACACAGAGAGGGCGATGAACACCGCCCCCAACCTCCACAAGGAAACAGCTGAGAAGGGCACTTCTCCGGTGCAATTCAAACAGTGACCAGCAGATGCCAGAAGCAAGCCAAGAATGGAGCTGGCCCTGCCTGACTGCTTCGAGAAATGTCTGTTGGGAGGTTTTCTGATGTAGAGTTAGCTCTGTCAACTTGATACATCCTAGAATTGCTTGGGAAGAGAATCGCAATGAACAACAGATTAGGTTGGCCTGATTGGGGAACTCTCTTCATTGTATTGATGTGGGAGACCCACCCAATGCGGGCGGCACCATTTTCCAGGCAGGCACTCTGGGGCTAAGAGTAGGGAACGGTGGTGGTGTGCACCTTTAATCCCAGCACTCAGGAGGAGGCAGAGGCAAGTGGATCTCAGTGAGTTCAAGACTAGCATAGTCTACAAAGTGAGTTCCAGGATAGTCAGGACTGTTACACAGAGAAACCCTGTCTCAAGAAACAAAACAAAACAAAACAAAATACCAACAATAACAGAAGGAGAAGGAGAAGGAGAAGGAGGAGGAGGAGAAGGAGAAGGAGAAGGAGAAGAAGAAGAAGAAGAAGAAGAAGAAGAAGAAGAAGAAGAAGAAGAAGAAGAAGAAGAAGAAAGAGTAGGAGAGAGCACTAGCAAAACCTGTTTATCTCTCTCTGACCATGCACGGCTGTGGGTGGGATGTGACCAGCTGCTCAAGCTTCTGCCTTAACTTCCCCATGACTATAGACTGTAACCTGATAAGCTGCCTTTTTTTTGTTTGTTTGTTTGTTTGTTTGTTTTTTCGAGACAGGGTTTCTCTGTGTAGCTTTGGAGCCTCTCCTGGCACTTGCTCGGGAGACCAGGCTGGCCTTGAACTCATAGAAATCTGCCTGTCTCTGCCTCCCAAGTTCTGGGATTAAAGGCATGCACCACCATCGCCCAGCCCTAAGCTGCTTTTTAAAAAAAGCCTTACTTATTCTGTGTGAATGAGTGCTTTGCCTGCCTGTATGTCTGTGTGTCGTATGTTTGCCTAGTGCTGTGGAGGCCCAAAGAGGGTGCTGGATGCCCTAGGGCCTGAGTTATAGATAGGAACCTTCAAGTGGGTGCTGGGAATTGAACCCAAATGCCCTGGAAGAGCAGCCAGTGCTCTTAACCACTGAGCCATTTTTTTTAATAGCAGCCTTATCACAGAAACGGAAATCAAATGAGAACTGTTGTATGGAGACCTCCTGTGTAAGAGCCCTATTTCATCCAGGAAGCCCTCTCAACCTATGCAGAGCCAGCTGGGGGGTCCTGGTCCCCAGCTGGCACTGACGCCCATGTTTGCCATGGCGCTGCCTAAGACTGGGTTACCCCTCTGGGCTCTTAAAGCAGAGATGTACTTTGTTCATGCCTCATGGCCAGGGATGTGAGTGGGGACATTATGTGTCTGTCTAGTGGAGTGTTCCTGAATCCAAGCATCCAAGGAGCAGCTAGCTACTGGGCGCCTTGTTCTCTTCCAAGAGGACACAGCCTCAGCATCACTGAGGCTTACAGTCCAGCCAGAAAGAATGAAAACAGCCAATAGGCAGTTAAACAAGACAAGGTAGAAGGAACGCACGGGTGCCTGGTGTAAGGAAACAAGCATGAGAAGATTGTGGAGGAGAATGTGTGTGAGCAAGGAAGTCTGGGGCCTGGTTCCTGAGGGTGCTGCCGAGAGCATCACTGGACCACAGAAGCCTGCGCTCACACTGGGAGAGCTGAAGCTTCTAGAGTTGATAAGCTGAGTAGAGGACGGGTAGCTGACGTGGAATCTAACCTAGAAGGAACAAGGGGGTTGAGTGCCAGGCTCACCTGTAGGCAGGTCAGGTAGGAGGATCCTGTTTGGAGAGAATGGGAATCACTCAATAGTTAAACAGAGCCATTTCATATGGCTGGGACTACATAGTTTCATATGGCTGGGACTACATAGTTTCATATGGCTGGGACTACATAGTTTCATATGGCTGGGACTATGTAGCTTGAGCAGGTCAGTGAGGGTTTGGCTCCTGAGCCCCGAGCCCTGAGGCCTTTTGCAGGTGGATTGCATGCCCTGGGGTGGCTGGGAATGTTCATAACACACAGGACTCCGTGCTGCTGCTAATGACGTTACCTTCCCTGCCATGCCTGGCCCTTGGGAAGTTGCACACCTGACTCCAGGGAAGCTGGGGGCAGACGGCTTTGCAAGCATCTCCAGCTTGTCCTGGCTCCTCCCTGGGGTGGGCTTGAAAGCCCAGACATGTTCTCCACATCCCAGCAAATGATCGCACTGACAATTCCTCCAGGCTCAGGTTCAAGTCCTCATTAAGCTGTTAAGTAGGTGGGGATTTCACTTCCTTCTAGTGGCCCCGTTTCTTGCCTTGGAACTCAGAGCAGCTGTTGAGGCTCAGAGCAGCTGTTGTTAGTTTCTATCTGAGGTGGAATTGGGGAGGCGTGAAGAGAGGGAGCCAGGGCAGGGAAGGGGTGGGGCGAGGCCAGGGGAAAGCAGGGTAGAAGGCTGGACATGGCCAGTGGATAGGGATCAAGTGTCCAAACAAGGATTGCCACAGATTCTGGTTTCCTGCTTGGGTGGCTTTTTCAGGACATTAGTACATACACACACCAATACACAGAAAAACACACGTGTTCACACATATAGACACACAGACATGAACATGAGCGCATACACTAAGATAATATACATATATGCACATGCTTATGTATGCACATTCACCTGCATGTACACTCATGCCTGCATACATGTACAACACATATATACACATAGATGTGCACACAGGTACACACTGATGTCATATATGCATATACATTCATACAAATGCACAGATACGAGGCTGGAGCTATTGCTCAGTGGTAAAGCACTCACTTGCCTAGCATCTGTGAAGCCTTGGGTTCCATTCCCAGCACTACAAACAAACCCTGTTTACATGTATGTGCCTGCCACATACATGTGTGTGCACACAGGTCTGTGTGTATATGGATGTGTGTACCCATAGCTGTATATGCCTCTGCACTACACCACATACAAATACATAGCACAGGCTTGCATCCATGCAGTGTGCATGCACATAACTGTATTCACAAAGATACATACATGCATGTGGAAATGCACACTTTAGTACACATATTTGCACACACACACACACACACACACAGCTACAGTTTGAGGGCATATGTCCCTCCACAATTGGTGCATTGCAGATTAAACCCCAATATGACAGGATGACAAAGTGAGGCCTGAGAGGGGGATTAAGTCAGGAGGGCAGAGCTCTCACCAACGGGATCAATAACCCCACATAGGCTGGCGGCAACTGATTTAGACCCTTTTGGGTCTGACATGTGCAGACAGCAGTGGCCCCCTTAGCAGGAAGCAGAGACAAAGGCCATCTTGGATGATGGAGGCACAGGTGTCAGCTTCCAAATTTCAGAACTGTGATATGTTGGTCTCTACATTCATTATGTGTCTATTTTGTTATAGCAGTGGGAAAATGTCCCACACATTCATGTTCATATATGTAAACACACATGAACACATATGCAAATACACAGTTACACACATAACCAGTACATATGCATTCATTCACATGTACTAATGTATACACACGTTCATACATACACATGCACACATGCCTACATACATGTGAGTGCATACACTCACACATACACATGTATGTACATACAGACACACATGCATACACATTCATAATACACAAATTTACACATACACGTACAGGTTAACATGTATGAATGTACAAATATTCATGGACACATGTATACACACATTCACTCTCATGTGCACACATACATACCACACATGTAGATCACATGTATGTCCACATACATGAGCACAAATATCATTTATGTATACATGTACATACACATACATACATGCCAATATGCTTACCCACATATTCACATGCATGTACAAATATATGTGTACTCATGTACACACATACATGTGAATACTTGTGCACACAATCTCATATACACACATGAGCATGTGCACATGCTTACACACATTACACACTCCTGTAATATATAGACACATGTAAATACATACATGCATCCACACGTATCTTCTCTCTACCATGCTCATTCATTTGCTCATGGCTTAATGTGTAGCAGATTCGTGCTTTTCCCTCTCATGGTGGCCCCCAAAGTAGATACTGGGACAGGGATTCAAGGGCAAGCAGTTATATGGCTTTGTGGTAAAATGGGGCAGAAACAGGAATGGGGCGAGGTCGAAGATTGGAGAAAAAGCAGGACAATGGCTGAGGACTTCAGGGTTCGGTTCCTTGAGAGTCAGGTGGACTGAGGGAAGCTACATCCACACATGTCAGGATCCGTGCCCGAGGTCAGGGAAACTGGATGTTGGTGCCTGTTTGATCTGTGCCATTCCAGGTGTCCCTGGCACTTCTAAATTTCTCACGATGGGACAGTGAGTGTCTGCAGACAGAAGGCTGGGGTCCCTGTGGGCTGCTGGTGGCTACAGGTGGATGCAGGGCGACCTCATTTAACTCTCTATAGTCCCTGCTTAGAAGAGAAGGACCCGAGGTCTAGGCTGATGGACAGGCATGTATGGAGTCAGGAGTGAAGATCGGGCAGAGTCAGGTTGGGTCCCAGGTTAGAATGACTAGAAGATGACCCTTAGCCAGGCCCAGAGGCAGGGCCAGTTCAGAATCAAAGGTACAAAGAGCACTGTTGGCAGAGTCCAGTGACAGCAAATGCCTAACGTGTATGGCACTGGATCCATCCCTAGCCCTGAAAACTGAATGAATAATGAAATAAAGTAAAGTGTGAATCTCACTGGAGATCTGAATGTCTGAGTTCCATCCAGGCTAGGTGGTATCAGTGGGACGTGGTGTCAGGAGGTGGTTACGACCTACTTCGGGCACAGCTGGGCAGTCAGTGAGTGACAGCTAGGGCAACAGAGCAGGGCAACGGAGCAGATCCATTCTGTCCTGAGAACTTATGGGGACACTGCCAGCCTGCTCTGGTTCCACTACTCGACTACACTGAGACAGCAGGAAACTCATTCACTATAGAGCTGGCAATACCTCCCAGCTAAGATCTGGGCCATGAACTGCCCTGGGGAAGCCCATGAGTGACAGGTGGGAGGGGAGTGAGCAGGTGTGGTGACGGGTGTGTGTGGTGGTGTCTGTGGTACACCTTGCAAATCTAGGCTTTCTAGTGGCTCAAGTGTCACCCTGGCCCTTTCTACCATGACCTGCACCTGGCCTCTGGCCTGTCTTATACTAAGAAGCACAGTCCAGTCACTACAAGTGGTTCCAAGTGACCACTTTCTTCAGACACCTGGTTCCCTCCTCCCTCCTTGTCCTTTGGGTTCAGCCATTCATGATCCCTGGGACGACTCCTGTGAGGTGTGAAGATATGAGAAACACTCCCAACCTGGATCTATCTGGCTCTTAATTTAAACCTTTGTCTCTTGCATACAAGAAACACATGAATTGTACCTAATTCCGTTCTGCACAGTTATGTCTTGCATATTAAGACAGACACTCCCACCCCTGTGAGTTTGCTTGATGCAGACAAAAGGCATTTTATTTGGCAAAACTTCTCTGTGTGTCACCTGTAAATGTTCCAGAGTGTGGAGTCCTTTGGTGACGATTTGGAGCCTGGCTGTGGTTCTTTGCATGACCTGGGAAAGTGTCATTGTTCAAACACTTTGCAAAACAGAGTCAGCTATCTTGTCTCTGAGAATTTGCACTCTGAAGGGTTTCTAGGAATTGGAATGCTTATGCAACAAAGGTGTCTTTGTCTGGCTAGCAGCCCTAAACTTCAGATGATCTAAGAATCTAGAAGAATCTGAAGCCACAAAACTCTGCCATTTCCAGTCACTAACAGGGAAGACAGATAGGTCCCAGGATGCCATCTAGTGAGTAGGCAGAGAAGACCCTGTCTGGGAGCTCTAGGCTGGAATGCAGCACTCTGCCTTGTGCGTGGTACCAGCCCTGGTGAGTACAACTTGTGATTAATTAGAGCCACGGATGATGGGTTTTCTCATGGCTGGTGCTGGAGCGGTGCCTGGGAGGCCTGTGGATGTGTCTTGGCAGGGTGCTGGCTGGCCTGCATGGATTTCTCTGCAGTCTTTTCTGAAGCAAAGCAGGCAGAGTGTGTCTACCACTCACCCCCTGTCCAACTCCACAGAGCTGAACCTGCCAGCATCAGCCAGCATTCTGCCAGACGATGGGAGGATGGTTCGATGCTTCTGGCCGGAGCAGCGTGTGTGCTCTCTGTGCTGAGCCACAGCTTCCATGCTGGCAGAATGAAGGCAAACACAATCTGCTGGCTGCCTCCTCCTCGGTGGTTCTCCTTAGGCCTGCCCCGTGCAGCTGCCAGGAGAGTAGCTCGAGAGGCTGTTAATTAAAACCATGGCACTCTGGGCAGGGAAAAAGTTTAAAACTCTGAAATCATTTCCCTAATAGAAATTGTGTTTTGGAGGTACTCAGGGAGGTCAGGCCAACTAGGAAAACCCACAAACCACAAATGAGCTCAAATAGGTTGATTTAATTTGTTTAACTTTGTGCCCACAGGCAGGGTGCAGAGCAGGATCTGCCACCAGCCTCAGGCTGCAGCAGCTGTCCTCATCTCCTGGGCCCAGGGGCTGGGGGGAGAGAGCTGGACTCTCGGAGAAGCATCTGGAACTGCTGAATAGATGCTCTGAGATTTGCTGAGCAGGCAAGGGTGAGCACAGCTCTGTGGGCAGTCGCCTTATCCAGCAATCTATAGTCCCATGACTGTTTTGGGGTTGGCAATACATTTTAAGGTGATGACAGTGGTGGGGATGCCCCTGAAATCCGTCAGTCATAGAGAGCTCCCTTCCTCCCACTGGCTTCTTGCCCAGGGCTGCTTTTGAATGGAATGCTGCCTCTTGGGCCACACTGCACAGCCTCTCAGAGAGGAGGAGGGACTGGAAAGGTGGCATGAATACCAGGTGACAGCAAGGTCACAGGTGTAAGGCCCCTTGCTGGCCACCCTAAGGGATCCAGGCTTTGCTGTGATGGAGTTGACTGTCTAGGGGTCCTGGGCTGCTTTGTGAAATCACAGCTTCCCACGGGGCTGAGAGGGGCAGTGGGGTAATCCCCTGGATTGCGGATCGACTCTGTGTAACCCAAATTGTATTCTCTCTCATCTTCTCTGGAAGAAGAAGGGAGAGGTGTGAAGGGCCTGCAGTTGCCCTGAGGACATTCTGCCTGCATCCTGCTACAGTGTTCTGGTTGGTGGTTAGTGTTGTACCAGCCAACAGGATCTAGAGTCACCCTGGAGATGAATCCCTTAGCATGTGTGTGGTGTCTAGGTTGGGTTAACTGAAGTCGAAGGACCATGCTAAATGTGGGTGGCACCATCCCACAAGCTGAGGTCTCAAACTGGGGAAAAAGAAGAAAGCGAGTTGAGCACCAGCCTTCATCTCTCTCTGCTTCCTGACTGTGGATGCAGTGTGCCCAGCAGCTGCAGGCTCCTCCTAGCTGGACCTCCCCAACCTGTCTGTTGTTTACATACTGTTTGTCAGGTAATGATCATAGCCACTACGACAAGCAACTGATACTCAGATGCCCCAGTGTTACGGGTTTGGAGTAGGCCATGCTCCCTATGCTGGTTTAGGCCTGTGTTCCCCTCTCCCTCTGAGCTCATGCCTGCCCTTGGTCCTGAAGTCAAGTGGAACACAGTTTTCCCCATAGAGAGCCAGGGAGTGCCTGGACACTCTGTTGTCTTGTAAGCCTGACTCCCCTTGGACTCACGTGTATCTCCTTCTAGAATGCTCCCCACTCCTGCAACGCTGCTTCCATCATCTCCACACTAATGGGGGACGCCCTTCTGTACATATGTTTCTCTTATTGGTTGATGAGTAAAACACTGTCTGGCCAACAAGGAAGGAAGAGAGGCTGGACAGGACAAAGAGAACTCTGGGAAAGGCAGGCAGGGAGGGCCCGCCAGACCAGTCACCATGTAGGCCTCCAAAGGAGTAACAGGTCTGGACCCTTCTCCAGTAAGATAAGGCCACGCGGAAATACTTCTCTTAATAGAAATGGGTTAATAATTGATAGCTAGCCAATAAGAAGCCCACATCATCGGCCAACAATTTTATAATTTATATAGCATCCGTGTGTTTGTTTGGGGCTGAAGTGGCAGTGGACCAGGCTGGTGGGGCAGAAACATCCATACTGACTTTGTTTTACTCCAGGAGTCTTGGACCTCTGGCTAGGAGGGGGCTTCTCACATGCAGAGTACAGTTTATATCTGGAGTGGCCCCCAAATCTTAAGTGCTAAAGGCTTGCTCCCCAGCTGTGCTGCTAGCAGAGGCCATAGAAACTGTAGGAGGGGGAGCCATGCTGGGGAAGGTAGGGTTATAAGGGGTGTCCTTGGCCTAGGTTATTAAGATCCCTGCCATTTTTCTTCTCTGGCTTTTGCTTGCTGGAGCCATGAGATGTACAACTCCGCTTTACCCCATGCTTCTTGGTATGATGCTCTCTGCCTTGATATCAACCCAAGGTGATGGGGCCAAGCTCAGAAAAGCTGATGGAGACAGTATCCACGGGCTGCCCGGGCTTCATCCTGCTGTAGCTCAGGGTCTGGGCACGCTGTCCTCCAATGACCACTGTGGGTCTACTTCCAAGTCTCCCAAGACCTAGCTGGTCTTTGCCCGTGGTTTCTGAAGTCTCTGTCCCCTAGGTCTTCTCTGCGGATTGGAATGTCATTGCTGTTGCTGGTGGTTACTTACACCACACCTGTGGTTTGTACCAATGCGTTAAGGTGGGAGTGTGAGCTGAAGTTCCCAAACACATGTCAAAAATTCCAAGAAGCTCGTTCACTGCTGAGTGCTGTAGTTGTGGGGAGTTGGAAAGTTCTGGACAGGAGCCAAAGCATCTGGGAGCTGTCTGTTTCCTCCTTAATAACCATTTGCTTCCCCATATCTGTGTCTCACCCATCATCCCTGTGGTTGTTAGGTAAGCCCTAAGAGATCCCTGGGTCCTACTGGCTTGATGTCCAAGAATGGCAATAGACAGCGCATGGGTCTTACGGCAGAGGTCCCCTGCTTTGCTGTACCTTGTGTGTCTGATGTGCCTTGATTTATAACATAGCTTCTCTTTGTCTGTAGCCAGGAAACCGCTACCATGTTGGAGGATGGCATGAAGGCGACCTGAACCCATGCTCCTGGCCCAGGTTGTTCTTATCTGGCTCACTTTGAAGTCAGAGCACCCTTTTGCGTGAACCAGAACTGGTCAGGCCAGGAAGTCCCAGCCAGGCCACTAGGGGCTGAGGCTTTCATGCAGGTGGTGGGTTTGTGCTCTTTGGGAGAAGGGAATGGAGGTAGGATTTCATCTCACTGGACAGCTCTAGGTTCCAGGCTCAGGGGTTTCAGGTTAGTGAGTGAGTGGACAGAAAAGAGTTGGGATGGGGCGTGATGAGGTAGGGAAGGGGTGTGATGGGTGGGAGCTTCTGACCCAGGGCCCCTGAAGCCCTGTGGTTGACCCCATACAGCACCTTCCATGAGTCTCTACCAAACTCTTGAGTGCATCTGGCAGACTACTTAGCCCAAGGAGATCATGGGGCTTAAAGCTAGATGTCCTGGGAACCCTAAAGTTGAAGCACCGTGAGCAGCACGTGAAGGAGAGGCAGGTGGCAGTTTTCCTGACCTTCACCCCCACTCAGAGGTGTCCTCCATCTGCAGGGTCAACTTGGGGCCCTAGAAACAAGAGATGCTGGGACCCTTCCTGGGATGCTCCAATGCCAAGGGCCCCCTCCCTCTCTTCCTCACCCCTCTCCCTCCTCTTCCCTCTTCCGGCTTCCTTCTGTCCGCCATCTCCTCTTCCCAGTGCCCTACCCTCTTTCCTTCTCCCCCAGTCCCTTCCTTCCCCTTCTCTCCCCTCCCTTTCCCTTCCCTTGGTGGCACTGGGGATCAAACCTAGTGCCCCCTGCACGCCAAGCAAGCACCCTACCCTGGAGCTACTTCCCCAGCCACCTTTTTTTTTTTTTTATTTTGAGACAGGTTGGTGCTGGTTGCCCAAGTTGGTCTTAAATTTACTCTGTAGCTGGGCAGGCTTTGAACCGGCAAGCCCCTGCCTCAGCCTCTCAAGTCGCTGTGATTCTAGACTTGTGCCTCCAGGCTCAGTGGGCTTCTGTATTTATGAAAGGCAGATCTGAGAAAGAATAATGCTTGAGACTCATTTTCTCACCAAACACGCATCCCAGGCAGAGAAAACAAGCAAGAAGGGAAGAGGCAGGATATTTACAGTGTCCATAGAGCAGGGAGCAGGGAGCCAGCAGGACAGAGGGACAAAGGCTGGAATCCAGGGAATCTTACAGATAAAGGAATTGTGCGGTCCTTGCTGGGGGAGCCAGGGAGCTAACTAGTCTGAGCCAAACATCAAGCACAAGCTGCTAATTACTCAGGCACCTTGCAGGTGGTGGCGGAGGTGGAGGTGGCGGAGGTGGTGGGAGAGCCGCAGTCCCTGAAATGCACCAGACACTGATGGAATCTTTGCTCCTCCCACGTTGTCTTGAGAGCCCAGATGCTATCCTCAAGGCCACTCCATAAACAAACAGTGCCCAGCTACAAACACTGGCTTCCCTAATTGTCCCCTCATGGGTTGTCCTGGACTGGGCCTCTGATTGCTACTGCAGCCCTTTTGGGTCAGCAGAGGCCAGGTGACAGACACACAGAGGAAGGTCAGGCCAGCAGAACTTCCTGGTGGGAGCATGACTAACCACAGGTCTGTGGAAACCTTTGCCTGAGGACCTGTCATGTCAAAGGTCAGAGGTCCTGCAGGGCTTGTGAGTAAGAGGTGAAAATGCCAACAGGCTAGACTCTTGAGACCCCGCACACTTAGCTGCTGCAATAAAATTCACCCATCAACCTGAATTTGAGAAGGTCCTTGTGGCAGTGAGTCTGAGTCTTCCGGACATACAGACACAGATAAAGGTGTCCATGTATAGTTCTGCAAAGGGAAGCTAAATAATCCTCCATCTTCCATTTTCTCTGAGCTGACTTAAAGGTCACCCAGGTGGGAGGTCACATCGTAACCTTTTAGCCCCACTTGCTCTGCTGTGGGGGAAGCCTCTGCCACTGGGCTATGATAACAGTTGCCTGGGGGATTTTTCTGGGCTCTGATTCTCCCCTTGAGGCTTCAGGTGTGGCCTGGCCTATCTGTCTTTACATCAGGTCCCCCTTGCTGCCTTGCTGGTCTGCACGTAGACATGTCCCCGTGTGGGAAATGTTTGTTCGTGGCCCACGCAGGTTCTAACCTCTTGTTAGAGCAGATGACCTCTCCTCACACCCTTGGCCTCCATTCAGCAGCTGCAGAAGGTCACACCCTTCATCCTTCATCAGGTTCAGACCAGACCCAAGCCCCAAACCCAGCGTGTTTGTGCAGGGTTGCTCCGCAGCTTCTGGGACAAGCTGGCCACCGGCTGACTGACCTGCCTGTCACTCAAGAGGCAAAGCATCTTTTGAAACTGTGCCTTCAGCCAGTGGAAAATGAGCCAATTTCAGCCGGTGCAGGTCAATCAAGGCAATAATTCTTGGCAGAGAGCGGCCAGGCCTCGGCCTGCTGCCTCTTTCCAGGTCTACTTGAAGATGGGCCACTTGGGCCCAAATCCCAGCAGATCCTTGCATATACTCACAGCATCAAGCCTGTCTTGTTATTGTTTAGCCAATAAGTTAGGAAGAAAATACTCATTTTGAGATATTTGTTGGATCTTTGGCTTGAAGATGGCCACTGTATTTCATATTCTGTCTTCTGGGAAATGGTTGTTCAGAACCTTTACCAACCTCTTCATTGACATATTGTTTCTTCATTGATTTATAAAAGCTTATTGTATATTGAAGATATTAATTCTCTGTGACAGAGCCATGAAATTGATATTTTTTGACTCTGCATGGCATTTAAAAACATTCTAATGTTTGAATACATTAAATATATTAATAATACATTAATGACATTTTAATACATTTAAATACATTCTAATTTTGTATTGTTTTATTCATGGCTCTTCTTTGTGTTTTCTGATTCCTGTGTGTTCAAATGGCCAATGAATCTCACACTGTCATAAAGTAGATACTTTCCAGTATTTTCTTTTGCCAGTTTTTATGCCTTTTCTTTTCATGTAAATCTTTTACAAATTCACTATGTAGTGAAAAATGAATTTGCTTCCAACTTTCTATTTTAGACATATGCATTCCTGCTTATGCACTAGGAATGGCCACTGTATGGTACACTAAAATCTCTGTTGTGGGGCCTAGTCCTAGCTAGCATGATTTCTTTTCCTCTGAGTTATTTTCTATTATTTTTATGTTATCAACTGATACTGCTTTACTGAACTGTTACCAACTAATACATTTTTAACATCTGGGCAAGACAAGTTCCTCAAAACCACTGATCAAAGAACTCTCTTGGCTGTGGCCAGTGGTTTATTTTATTTTTTCATATAAATTAAAAACTGTTTAAATTGCATTGGTTTATTTGTGATTTGTGTGTGTGTGTGTAAGAGAGAGAGAGAGAGAGAGAGAGAGAGAGAGAGAGAGAGAGATCTAAGACATACTTGGACAAACAACTTGCTGAAGTCAGTTTTCTCCTCTTAGCATGTGGGTTCTGGGGATCAAAGGCCCTCAGCCTTGGAGACAAGTGCCCTTACCTGCTGAGACATCTTTCTATCCCTCTACATACATTTTAGACTCTCTCCCTTTTCCCCAAGTTAAAATATATCCCACAATGGGATTTTATTGAGTTCTTAGACCTACAAGAAAACTTATATTTTTATAATTTTTAAGTCTTCAGACATAATAGATTCATGTCTTCATTTATTGAAATTTTAAAAATATTATTATTAATATTATTTGTGTCGATGTGTGTGCAGGCACACACATTGTGTTAGTGAGCACACCCATGCATGTATGTGTGAAGGTTTGAAGTCAATGCCAAATGTCAGCCCACTCCACTTTATTTTTTCTTTTATTATTATTATTATTAATTATTATTATTATTTAATTTCACTTTACATTCCAACCAGAGTTCTCTCTCCCACCCCTCCTCCTTTCCCTCTCCCACCCCTCCCCTCCAGTCCAGTCCCATCAACTCCTCCCAACAGGTAAGAGCTCCCATGGGGAGTTGAAAAAGTCTGGCAGGACCAAGCCCCTCCCTGCTGTGTTGAGGTTGAGCATGGCATCCTCTCACAAGGAATGGGCTAGCTCATGCACCAGGGATAGATCCTGGTCCTACTGCCAAGGGCCCCTCAGATAGCCCAAACTTCACAACTGTCTCCCACATATAGTTGGACTAGTTTGGTCCCCTGGAGTCTCTACAGTTGAAGGTCTAGCAGTCATGAGTTTCCAAGAGCCAGCTGTCTCTGTAGATTTTTCTATCATGATCTTGACCTCCCTTGCTCATATATTCCCTCCTTCCTCACTTCAACTGGATTCCTGGAATTTGGCCTGGTTCTTGGTGGTGGATCTGTGTATCTGGTTCCATCAATCACTGGATGAAGTCTCTATGATGATAGTTGGGGTATTCACCAATTCGATTACAGGGAAGGCCAATTCGGGCACTAGAGCAATAAGACAACTAAAGGAGATGCAGGGGGATACAAACCAGAAAAGAAGAAGTGAAACTTTCACTATTTGAAGGTGATACCATAATACACAAAAGTGACCCCAAAACTCTACCCAGGAACTCCTACAGCTGATAAACACCTTCAGGAATGTGGTAGGATACAAGATTAACTCAAAAAATTCAGTAACCCTCCTATATACAAGTGATAAACTGGTTGAGAAGGAAATCAGAGAGACATCACCCTTCACAATAGCCACAAATATAAACTATCTTGGGGTAACTCTAACCAAACAAGTGAAAGACCTGTATGACAAGAACTTTAAGTCTCTAAAGAAAGAAATTGAAGATGACATCAGAAAATGGAAAGATCTTCCCTGCTCAGATAGGTAGGATCAACATAATAAAAATGGCAATCTTATCAAAAGCAATCTACAGATTCAGTGCAATTCCCATCAAATCCCAACAGAATTCTTCACAGACCTTGAAAAAACATTACTCAACTTCATATGGAAAAACAAAAAAAACAATCCTGTAAAATAAATGAACTTCTGGAGATAAAACAGAAAGGTGGACCAACAGAATCGAATCGAAGATCCTGACATTAATCCACACACCTATGAACACCCAATTTTTGACAAAGAAGCCAAAAAGGTACAATGGAAAGAGGAAAGCATCTTTTTCTTCTCCTCCTCCTCCTCTTTTTTTTTTTTTTTTTTTTTTTTTGAGAGAGTCTGTCACTGAACATGGAAAGTGGCTTTTGCAGTTAGACTGGCAGTCTCCCTTGTCTCTGTCAACCAGCCCTGGGGTTACAGGAGAACACTATTGGCTGCCTTTTACACGGCTGCTGGGAATTTGAACTCATGTCCTTGCTCTTGCACAACAAGCACTTTGTCCACCGGGGAAGTCATTCAGACTCATCTTTGGCTTCCTACATGTCCTGTGTTTTATTGTTACATTTATCTCTAGGTGTTTTAGGGCTTGATCTATTGCAAATGGCTTTTAAATTATGTTTTTCCCAACTTCTTATATTTTATGTATGAGAAAGCCATTGATTGCTGCGTATTACTTAAAACTGATTATACCTCCGTGTATTTATTGTTTTAATACTTTCCTGGTATTTTGGTTCTCCGGGAATACAATCTTATTATCTATAAATTAGATGGTCCCCTGTCTTTGCACATCCGCAACAGCTTTTTATGCTCTTGTCTAATTGCTTCCCTCACCGCTTTATTTTACAAGGGTGGCAAGAAGCCCTCTTAAACTGTTTCTAATGGGATGCCTCTAGTATTTTTACAATTAATTATGGAGGTAATTTTTGGATGGAAATGTGTATTTTTTAAATCCTGTAAGGAGGTAACCACCCATTTGCAAGCATCAGAAGTGGATATTAAATTTTTATTAAATGTCTTTATGGCCTATAAAAAAAAGGCTAATGGCATGGCTTGCCTTTCTTCCTATGAACATCATGAAGGTGTTTTTAGCTTCTAGACTGGAGCTCTTACAGAGTGTGAATTTGAACTCATCCTCATCTGTCTTGGTGTGAATTGGCTTCTGGCTGCCAGCACTTCACTGAGGCATTTGCATAAACCTTTTCTGTAATTATCTTTTCCTAGGACCCGTCAGGCACTGGCATCTGGCTTGCACTGACATCACAGAAACAGTCAAGAGCCTTTTGTCTTTCTCATCTTACTAGAGCTGCTTCCATTCTGGTGGCACAGGGGTGATGAGTGCCTTGAAGACTCCAGAGAATAAGACTCTGGCAAGCCTGGCACTCTGGAGGGTGGAACTCTCCACCCGCTGCTGGAGGGAATAGAAGGCATTTCAGCCATGCTGGTGAATGAAATGCTAATACCCAGTGAGGTCCCACTGTTCGGTCCCTGCTGTGCCTCTGCTTCCAGACTCGGTTTCAGAAGGCATCATGTCCTGGAGGAGTGGGAGATGGAGGAGCCTCACACAACTGAAAACCTCTCAAGACTTAGGACTTCTGGCCAGGTGGTCTAGGCAGAATTGATTGCTGGGAGAAGGGCTCTTCCTTAGTGGGGCTGTCTGCAAACCACACAGGAAACCCCAGGGAGGCAGTCTGTGAATTTTCACACACGCTGGGTGGGTTTTTGGTGGAGGCTGCATCTTCCCCGAGTCACCCAGGCTCCTCAATGAGCTCAATTGCTCACCAAGCCAGACTCAGGAGGCCTTTCTTTGGTCTTTTGCTGCCCTCTCTATGTCTGGGGAGAGCAAATGGTTCTTTATCACAAAAGGTCACAGCTCGCCCTCTCCACCGCAAGCTCAAGCAGGCCAGAGCTAGAATTTTCATCATCACACCCATTTTACTGGTTAACAACAACTCAGAGTGTTCTTTAGTGGGGGAGGGGATGAGGTGGTTTATGTACCTCCCTACTCTACAGTCTTTTTAATTAGTCCCACCCTGCAGCACCTAGTCGGTCTCAGTCATCAACTTGACACACACTAGAGTTATTTGAGGGAGCCTTAACAAGGGAATTGCCTTGATTGGATTAGCTTGTTGATGTGTCTATGGAACATTTTCTTGATTGGCAATTGACATAGGAGGGCCCAGGACATTGTGGGTGGCACAAGCTCAGACAGACAGTCCTGTGTCTGTGTAAAAAAACAAAAACAAAAAACGGTAGAACAGGAGCATGGGAATAAGCCAGTCAGCGGTTTCCTCCATTGTTTCAGATTCAGGCTTCCGTCTTAGCTTGTCTTGTTGATAGACTGTGAATCACACAACTCTTTTCTCCCATAAAACCCTCTCGTTCGTGGTGTTTATTACAGCAACAGACGACAAGCTAGGACTCCTCATCACCCTGGAAAATTCCTAACAACTTAATATTGAGGTGATGATAAGAAAGTGAGTGATGGCCCTGCCTGCAAAATGGCTCAGCAGGTAATGCTGCTTGCTGCCAAGCTTGAGGACGCAAGTTCAACCCTCAGAATTCTCATGGTGGAGAGATTCCTGCAAGCTGTCCCCAAACCTCCACACGCGCTCCACCCTAGGTGCTCTCCCTTCCACCCCAGGTGCTCGCCCTTCCACCCCAGGTGCTCTCCCTTCCATCCCAGGTGCTCTCCCTTCCCCTGCAGGTGCTCTCCCTTCCACCCCAGGTGCTCTCCCTTCCACCCCAGGTGCTCTCCCTTCCACCCCAGGTGTTCTACCTTCCCCTGCAGGTGCTCTCCCTTCCCCTGCAGGTGCTCTACCTTCCCCTGCAGGTGCTCTCCCTTCCACCCCAGGTGCTCTCCCTTCCACCCCAGGTTCTCTACCTTCCCCTGCAGGTGCTCTCCCTTCCCCTGCAGGTGCTCTCCCTTCCCCTGCAGGTGCTCTACCTTCCCCTGCAGGTGCTCTCCCTTCCACCCCAGGTGCTCTCCCTTCCACCCCAGGTGTTCTCCCTTCCCCTGCAGGTGCTCTCCCTTCCCCTGCAGGTGCTCTACCTTCCCCTGCAGGTGCTCTCCCTTCCACCCCAGGTGCTCTCCCTTCCCCTGCAGGTGCTCTACCTTCCACCCCAGGTGCTCTCCCTTCCCCTGCAGGTGCTCTCCCTTCCCCTGCAGGTGCTCTCCCTTCCACCCCAGGTGCTCTCCCTTCCCCTGCAGGTGCTCTCCCTTCCCCTGCAGGTGCTCTCCCTTCCACCCCAGGTGCTCTACCTTCCCCTGCAGGTGCTCTCCCTTCCCCTGCAGGTGCTCTCCCTTCCACCCCAGGTGCTCTACCTTCCCCTGCAGGTGCTCTCCCTTCCACCCCAGGTGCTCTCCCTTCCCCTGCAGGTGCTCTACCTTCCACCCCAGGTGCTTTCCCTTCCACCCCAGGTGCTCTACCTTCCACCCCAGGTGCTCTCCCTTCCCCTGCAGGTGCTCTCCCTTCCACCCCAGGTGCTCTACCTTCCCCTGCAGGTGCTCTACCTTCCACCCCAGGTGCTCTCCCTTCCCCTGCAGGTGCTCTCCCTTCCACCCCAGGTGCTCTCCCTTCCCCTGCAGGTGCTCTACCTTCCACCCCAGGCAGGTGCTCTACCTTCCATGCACATGGAGATAAATGGATAAAGGTATTAAAAATTTTTAGAATAATGTGAATGTGGATGTTCTCATTATGAGAGGATGAAAATTTTATGAACCAAAGTGTCACTAACCTATGCACACAGGTAACCAGAAGCACAATGGGGAGATGCTCACCACCTTCAAGGGTCAGCATGGAGAATCAGCATCCACAGCATGAGGCAGGGAGAGAGGGAGAAAGGGAAACCGAATGATATCCACCAGATGTGGTGCTTTGAAGGGTCCTCATATGCTCATATGTCTGAATACTTGTTCCCAGTTTGTGGAACCCCTTGAGAAGGATTAGGAGGCGTGGTCCTGTTGGAGGTGTGTCAATGGGGATGGGGTGTCTTTGAGGTTTCCAAAGCCTAAGCCATTCCTAGTGAGCACTCCATGGCTCCCCAACTCCCATGGTTTCTGCTTACAGATAAGAATGCAAGCTCCCCACCGATGCTCTAACACCATAGCTGCCTGACTGCTGCCATGTTATCTGCCGCAATGGCATGGACACGCCCTCTCAAACTATAAGCCCCAATAAATGCTGTCTTCTATAAGTTTCCTTGATCATGGTGTCTTTTCACAGCAATTAGAAAGTAACTAAGGCTGGACAATGCACTCAGGGAGGCAGAGGCAGGTGTGTCTCTGTGAGTTTGAGGGCAGCCTGGTCTACAGAGTGAGTTCCTGGACAGTAAGGATATACAGAGAAACCTGTCTAGAAAAAGAAGGAAGGGAGGGAGGGAGGGAATAAGGGGAGGAAGAAAGAGAGGGAGGAAGGGAGGCAGAGAGGGAGAGAGGAGGGGAGGGAGGGAGGAAGGGAGGAAGACAGAGGGCAAAATGGCCTGCTGTAAATACTGGAGTGTTCGGTGCTTTAAAGCCCCGGGATGCAAGCTTTCCATTCTTCAGCCAGCCACTTACCAATCCTCTGCAGCCTGGGCTAACTGGGTCCTCAATCAGGGACTCAGTGGGGGGTCTTTCTGAGTCTTTTACTTTGTTTCTACTAGGCCTGTTATCCTTGGTCGTGGAGGTGGAGGCTGAGCATCATGGGAAGTGGAGGCTGAGCATCACGAGAGGTGGAGGCCTCTGAGCATCATGGGAGGTGGAGGCCTCTGAGCATCACGGGAGGTGGAGGCTGAGCATCACGGGAGGTGGAGGCCTCTGAGCATCATGGGAGGTGGAGGCCTCTGAGCATCACAGGAGGTGAAGGCTGCAGATCAATGATCACTGTTATTGGGTTGCTTGGCTCAGGCAGCACAGTGCCTTGGCACACAGTAGGTGGTCAGTAATGCTGGAATGGCATTTGGAGGACTCCCATCTGAATGACACAATGGCATGCTTGCCACCCAACACAAGGAACTCGTTTACCTGTTGATTTTTGGATTTCTTCAGTTGTGGTTCTGGCAAAGAAACACGTATGCAAGCCCACACACTTCAGGGTTGCCATTTTAGCTGCATTACTGTTTGTTCTGCCCTCTCTGTTTCTCATTTCACTTGTCTTTTTGTCTAAGATAGCAGTTGTGAAAGCTTGAGTGGCCTCAGACACTTTGACAAGCTATAAGCTGACAGGGGGCATTTGAGGAAGCCCCCAGATAGTTCTCACTCTGAGGGTCTGAAAATCACAAATCCAGTGTCTCTGGACCTTTATTCCTGTTCCTGGCTTCTCTCCACAGCCCCTCCTCAAGGCTGTGGCGTTCACTGTGGTGGAACCTTCCATTTTGTGAAAACATATGGCATGTCCACCATTCCATTTCCTAGAACCTAGCAGGATGGCACACATGAATACACTTACTTATCAGCCTCTGGAAGACTAGGGATGCCTGGGAAGCCTTGGTTGAGGCTCCTTGGAGTTCTGCCCTGAGCTATTCCCTCAGTGCTGGGGAGTCTGATCCAGGGTCTGTGCAGGTCCCAGAAGGTAGATTGTCATAGCAGAATGTTATGAGGGTGGATCACTTGGGACAGAGGGTCCAGATGGTGGGTCCCCTGGGATGGAGGGTCCAGATGGTGGGTCCCCTGGGATGGAGGGTCCAGATGGTGGTTCACCTGGGGCAGAGACTTCTGATGGAGGGTCATCTGGAGCAAAGGGCCCTAATGTAGGGTCCTGATGGTGGGTCCCCTGAGACAGAGGGTCCCCATAGGTGGGTCACTTAGGACAAGGATCACCATTCATAGAAGGCCGGTCTCTGCCACATCATCATGCCCTGGGATCCTCGAGGTCCTGGACAACTTTAAGAAAAGGGAGTGACCTTATCAGATGCTTCTCTCCTATTGGCCAGAGGCTTCTGTATAATTTCCTTTTTGTTGCTTGTCTCTCTGGAGGCATTGATGGCATTGGGATGGTAGGACAAAGTCTTTGAAAGCTGGCTGTGACTGCGTGAGCAGCCTTATGCAGGAGGCTGTACAGGTGATGCGTGCTTTTAATCAGTACACGACAATGCTCTGACTTTCCCCAGAATTAGATCAATTTAACTAATCTGTCCCAATTTGTCCCCTGTGCCTTCAGGTCTCTGTTTGCATAGGGTGAGAATATCCACATCTAGAGTGCAAAATCAAGAGCAAGCAATAATGACCCAAGGGACCAGGTGGACTCGGCCTAGACAGCTGCCTCTGAAAGGGGCTCTCATTACACCGTCGCCTGTGAGCAGCCCAGAGGTGTAATTGGCACATTTGACTTCGTATTTCTGGGGCCTTTCTAATATGTCCTCTGATGTGATAAAATTAGCCGCAACCACAAAAGAGAAATGAGTAGACTTTTTAAGCAAATGTGCAGAGAAAGCCCCTATTTGTCTGGATCAGTTGAAAGTGGCCCCATCTGAAGTCAGGGTGCACACTGGGTGACCTTTCAAGGCGGCATCCTGACTTAAGATGTTAGATTGTCTCCCTTTAGATTGGAAAAAAAAAAGAAATAAAGACATTGGCACTTCAGAGTGAATCTGGCACAAAGGCAGTTGGAGCGAGGGAGGGGCGGTGGGAGAACAGAGCTGAGCTGTGACCCAGGGGTCCAAGGGGCCCAGTGTGGGAGGGACAAGTAAATGGATTGTGGTACCTAGGAGACCCCATTTTATCTTATGAATCTCACCTTCTTCATCTCCACCTGGGCACCACCGAGAGGCTCACCCTGGCTTCCCCTACAACTCTTCACTGCCTCGTCAGGGAGGAAGTGGCTGCCTGGGGTCCCTCGGGGTGCAAGGGAGAAAGACTCCAGTTTCACCCACAGCCATGCTCACTAAGCTATACCCAGACAGTGAGGCCAAGGGAAGATGATATTTGCTTGTGTTTTGTTTCCTTCTTCACCCAAAGAAAGTCCCAGAGACCTACAGAAATGACCTAAATGAGGCCCTTGGGAGTGGCCTGGACTGGATCTTTACCTGATGTCATTGGTGGAATCACTGGCCTCCTTTCACCCGCTGGGATAGGTCCTGCCCTGACAGACAAGTGTGAGCCTGCTGTGGAAGGAGGTGTCACAAGACTACAGAGGACTCCACTAACATCTCGTCTCAGTAGTGGGCTCTGCTCAAATCAGAGTACAAAGAGGTGAGGCAGTGGTTAGCACTCGACGGTATCACACTTGACGGTATCACACGTGACAGTATCACACTTGGGTCGAATCACCACTGAAGGGGCAGATGGCACAGGGGTCGACCACATGGAGCTCACAGCTAATCAGCATCCTGGGAAAGTCCCTACTGCATTCTCGGCCTCAGGGGACCACCAGTGAGGGAGCTGGCCTTCAGGACCCCCGGGCAGGCAGATGCTGTGCTGGGATGTGCTGTGCTGTGCTGTTATAGTGGGATGGCTGCATGGTCATCTCAACTTCTGAGCTCCAGTTTCCTCACCTGGAAAACAACTGTGTAGGGGAAGCTGTAGCCACGCCTACTTAGGGGCTGGCTACAGGTGTGCCTGACCACGCCCTCGCAAAACTACACAACTGAAATTAAAACTCAGCCTCAGTAGGGTTAGAAGCTTGTCACCAAGCCCAAATGACCTGGGCTCCATCCCACCAACCCACATGGTGGAAGGAGCGAGCTGGCCACCAAAGGAGTACCGGAGCATGTGTGTGTGTGCACATACAAATGAAAACGAAACCTAGAACAGGTGAGGGCAGGATTCATCCTCTCTCTAAGGCTGGCAGGGACACAGAGAAGCAACAGGTAACTTCTTGGCGCAGGCCAGTGACCTCAGACTGCTGATGGCTGAGTTTTCTCAGGCTCCATCCATGAAGGGCCCTCCAGCTACTAGGAAGTCTTTGTTCATGGCAGTCACCTGCTCCCTAACGCTCCAGGACAGGTGCTGATAGCAAAATAAATAAATGAAAACAGTTGGTGAGGTATGCTAATAGGTGACTTACAAAGAAAATTAATTAGCTGTCTCCGTGCCGTTTACTGTTTCAATCCTAATCTAGATGTGTTGGTGATCCAGACTCATTCAGAGTTAAGTAAAAGACACTGGGACATAGACATGACTCATCTGTGGCTCTCTCTCATGAGAGGTCAGCTGGAAATGGGAATTGGTTTGTCCAACAGAAGCTAGCCCTGGCAAGTGGCATATGGGTGTGTGGAAAGAGACCGCATTCCCCAGCCCAGTGGCCTTTCCCCCTGCCCTCTATGGAGCCAGTCTACCACTCAGAGGGCCCCTTGGAGAACTGCAGCTTTATGCAAAGTTGATTTTCCTGGCCGGCGATGATATCAGCAGCCACGCTGAGTTGCAGTTTGGGAGACTGAGTTTGGCGAGTAGCACTTGTGATTTTGGTTAAGTGTCCTCTTGCACATTTGCAGGGAGTGAGTGGGGTGGGGCGGTCAGAACTTCGGAGTCTGTCACAGAAGTGGGGAGTAAGTCAGGTGGGGCAGTCTGTCTGTCACAGAAGTGGGAAAGTGGGCTGTGTTCTCTGGATCCTACAGTGAATTCACAGGGATTGGACCTGTTCTGTAGACTAAAGGTCATCAAGAATGAGACTTCCTGGGCAGCAAACGCCCAAACATGTCTGAAACCCTGGTGCCCTTTATAGGGCTCAGCACTCAGCAGGTGCCTCCAGTGCCGCTTCTACTAGAACTCTCTCAGGATTCCCACCACTGGTGTGTTGGGTTGGCCATGCCCAAGGCTTGAAATCCCAGTGTCTGGGGCCACCAACATGGCTCAGTGGGTAAAGGAGCTTGCCACCAAACCTGAAGACCTGAGTTCAATCCTTGGGACTCATATGGTGGAAGGAGAGAGCTGATGCTCAGACACACCCACACTCTAAGTAATAAACACATGAGCAGATGCAGTTTTTTATCTTATATATTTTATTTTTTAAAACGAATATGAGTATGTGTGTTTATGCATGTGAATGCAGGTGTCTGTGGAGACCAGAAGACGGTGTTGGATTATTTGGGGTCACAAGAGGCTGTGAGCTACCTGGTGTGGGTATTGTTCTTAATGCAGCAAACCATAAATCTGTTCACATTATGAATCGGGAAAAGGCGGCCCAGTGACACCCACCTCAAGTCAATCTTTGAGTCTGACAGGATGTTTAAGTTTAAAGGGCAAGAGGCCACCCAGCTAAGCCATCCTAGTTGAGGTGTGTCCTGCCCATAACTATTTCTTCATTGTCTGGGCTCCACTCTCTCTTGCAAGGGGGTCTGACAGGGTGTCAGACTGTGTGGACTCTTTCCAGGAGACAGGTTCCCTCTCTGGCTGGCACCAGGCCTCAGCCTTTTCCTTCTTGCACCATGAGACACCTAGAGGAATTCTAATTTCTTTGGGGTCCCTTGTCTCAATGGTCTGATAGCACAAGAGTCTGTAGAGTATCTTCACTCTTGCCAGAACGGTGGAAGGTTGTTCATCCCTTGGCTGGGAGTTGGGAACCTGTTGATCTTTCTGTTGGTGGTTTTTCCTTGACAAGGTGAGGATGAGGCTGGCCTGGTGCTGTACTGCTGTGGTGGTTTCTTGGCTTGCTGGACCCACCATGTTTTCACCGTCATGGACTCCTGTTCTCCAGGCTTCCTCACGACCACAGTGAAATCTGAGATCCTCATTCCAAGGTTCTTCTTTTCTCTGCTCCCCTCCTAGATTCTCCCCAAGTCCCCTCACCGAATTCTCCCCGGGGTCCTGCCTCAGGCCTTTGGCATGCTTGCTTCCTCCATCCAAGATACCCATGTCCACGTGGCTGTGAGGGTCTTCATTTCCTTGGGGTCTCGGCTTAGGGTAGATCTTGTCTGAGACCCTTGACATCCTGGTGGATCACTGGAGGAGCTCAGAGAGGTGTGAGGGTTCCTGCCTATCCTCCTCTGACCCCCAGGGTCTGGTTTGGAGGGTGACACAGAGCACTGGCTTCTCCTCCTCAGTGGGCATCTCCCTGGTACCAAAGGCATCTGCCCCTGGTGTCAGCATCCCTGTGACCTTCACTGTGGATGGGAAGGACACTTAGACTTTTGGGCCATTTGCTTTAGGAAGAAGGCCACATGGTCATTTGTGCCCCATGCCAAGCCAGCATAGGGAGGGAGCTTGGTGACATGAAGGAAGGAATGGAGGATGAAGAGTGGAGAGCTGATGCTGGTGGCTCTCACTAGCTATTTTTTTAATAGAGTCTATTATTCTCTATTTATAGGCTTATAGTTACTGCACAGAATTTTGCTGGTAATGAAGTTATATAGAATTCTGAAACCTGCTTATAAAGCCACTGTGTGTGTTTATAATTCTTCTGATGCTAAAAAGGTGGTTTTTATGGGAAATGTAGAAAATATGTTTTGTGTAATGAAAATAAGAATCACCTGTAATATTTTTTAAAATATTTTCTCTCACATCATTTAAGCTAGGTGGATGTTCACATTTCTGACCCCTTGTGTGTTTTTATAAAGGTAACAAAGCGTGCACCCTCTTTACCCACTTTAACCGAGGGTAAATGGCACGAGGACAGCGGCACTGCTGTTCCAGTGATTTCCCCCCTCCACCCCCACACACTTTTTCATCTCATTGGAGCACTCATCAGCCTCCATGGAGGGGGGGGGATGCATGTCTCCCAGCTGACTTGTGTCCGGCCACAGCAAGATGAGACAGAGACGTGGGACTGGGCCAGCAGGCATGAGTGGAGGGTCTTCCAGAGGCTACTGATGTGGAAGAGGCTGCCTCCCTTTGATCTCTCCAGGCTCCAAAGGCCTGGCCTCAGGGTTAGCTCCTGTGTGTCTGGTTTTGCAGCCCCAACTCCATGTCTTCCCAGCAAAGCAGGTGGCCCCTGTGGTGATCAGAGGTGACCACGTGAGATCAGGCAGAGAGTCTGATCTGGTTGAAACATGGCTGGTTAAAAATAAGGGTGAGGTTTGTACAGTGAACTTTCACAAGACTTTCGGGCCACTGGCGGCAGCGCAGGGAGGATTGGGGCCCTGCCCATCCTACTCCAGCTGTCCAGGGCTGGGTTGACAGCCCTGGTAGGCATGGAATAACTGCTTTTCCAGTGAATGGCTGTGGTGGTTTGAGAGAAAATGGCCCCCAAAGGGAGTGGCACTATTAGGAGGTGTGGCCTTGTGGAATAGGTGTGGCCTTGGAGGAAGCTTGCCACTGTGGAGGTGGGCTGTGAGGTCTCATATATTCTCAAGACAACACCCAGTGTCTCAGTCTACTTCCTGTTGCCTGTGAGATGTAGCAATCTCAGCTCCAGCACCATGTCTGCCTTCACACCTCTGTGTCCCACCATAAAGATAATGGGCTGAAACTCTGAACTATAAGTGAACCCTAATTAAATGTTTTTCTTTATAGAGTTGCTGTGGTCTTGGTGTCTCTGACAACAATAGAAACCCTAACTAAGACTGTGGCCCTTCCTCTGTTCACAAAGCTACTTCCCACCTCTCCCTGTATTCATAGAGCCACATGTCCCCTCTCCTCATTCCTGTTCTTCCTTCCTAAGGGAAGAATGAGAAAGAATTCCAGTTTTAGGTCTGCCACGTCGCACCACTGACACAAATCCTGACACTCTTAGGGTCCAGGGAGGCCTTTCTGAGGAGACGACATTCGCACCCTAAGGACAAGAAGGGGACGACAGCAGGATGCAAGCCTGAGGAAGACACAGCTGGGAAGGACATGGGGTGGACAATGTTGGGGTCAGGGTCCAGTGTCACCTGCTGGAGCATATCCCTGGAACACCAGGCTGCATTTTCATCCAGGATGGCCCAGAGTGGACCGGCAAGGTGGTGTGCTTGATCAGGCAGTGGAAGGCACTCGAGGCGGTCCTGGCCCCAGGTTCACCTTGGTGCTCGGAGAGTCATGTTTGCCTTGGTGCTGCCACCATGCTCAGCAGAGAGGTAGGAGCCCTTGGCTCTTCCACGTGAGCGGACACGTGCTTCACATCTCTTTTCAGTCTCCCTCTCTTGCTTACTGTGATGTCTCCCCTTGCCATCTATTTTCTTCAAGTGGCACAGGTTCATTTTTTCTCTCTGTCTCAGCAATACTCCATGGTGTTATATTTAACTTATTTGCTTTACCCATTTTTCTGTACCTAAGCAACTCAGCTGAGTCGATGACTCGGTTCCTGTGAGTATTGCTGGGATGAACAGAGTGTACAGGTGTCCGTTGTAGACCATGGGCACAGGCCACAGGCATAGGCGAGCCAAGCCTGGACCCACAGACACAGCAGACTTCCCAGCAGGGTCTGGAAATGAAGAAACTGGTGTACTGATCTCTGTCTTTTGTTCATGCAATTCTTTAAGCCATACCCTTCCACTCTATTCCATTTAGAGCCCAAGAGATGCACTGGCCACAGGGGTGGTGTAGAGGCATCTTGCCTTGCCAGTGAACTTGTAGTAGTGGCCACACCCTTTGGGTGTGGTTTCAGGTGCAGACCTGACTGACCCATTAAGGTAGAGGAGGGGCTGGCTCTTACTCTCTTGGGTTGCAGAAAGCATCGGAAGGGCAGAGACTACATCTTCTGGATTATTTACTCTTATTTGTGTAAGTGCTTCCCTAGTAAACACCTATTTATCATTTATCTTGGGTCTGGTGAACTCATTTAAAGCACTGCCTTCAGGGTGGGGCATGGGTGAATGGGAATTTCATTGTTACAGGACAAATGCTGGATCCCAGGGGTCAATCTGTTCCTTGATAGACAGCTATTTTTCTTCTTTCTCAGTTCTTTTCCTAAAATGTCAATATCTGTCACCATTCTGTTTATTTTTAACTTCTGTCTGGATCCTTAGAGGGGCTCTGGCCAGTAGGTGGCTGTTGCATTTCAGCTCCTTGCAGGATAGCCAGGTGGCAAGTAGAAAATGCTCTCAGGAGGCTGAGGCCAGGTCATGCTACCCTCACCCTACCGCAAAGGCCTTCCAGTCAACAAACTCCTTCTCTTGGTGGCAGGGAACTAACTTACCATCTGATGAGGAACAGGGTTAGAGGGGAGCTTGCTGAGTCTCAGGAAGTTAACTGGAACTGTGGGCTTTCTGGAGACCACAGGGTATCCTGGTTCTCAAGCCCTTTGCAACTCTGAGCTTGTGGTGTGAGAAGGAACGAGGGGCTCCCAAGGGCTCAAGCGCCAATCACAAATCCATCCCTGCTGAGGTGGCCATGGTGGGACCAATGCTGTCACTTCACTTTATCATGACAAAAGCCATCACAACCATGACTGCCTGTTTCTCCACCTTGTCATGCCTCCCTGGTGTGAGGTGCTGGGGACCCTGGAGCAGGGCTATGGCCAGCAGATGGACTATGAGTGACACAGTAGTTACACCCCATGCTGCTGGCAGGCATTGCTGTGACAGCAACCAAGGGTTATATTTCTAGGAGCTGGACCTGTCAGCAATAAGGTGAATGACCATGACTGGATCTGAGAGCCTCTTTGCAGTCAGTTCTTCAGCTATCCCCAGGAGACTGGTGAGGGACGTGTGTTGTGGAATATTATTTTAAGATGTGTTATATTTGTTTATGCTGTGGGATGTTTGTTTAACGAGGCAAAGATGTGTTGCATTCTTTTATGTTGCACTTATTTAACTCTGTGAAGCTGTGTTACTTTGCCTGCCTGAAATACCCAACTGGTCTAATAAAGAGTTGAAAGAACAGCCAGTAGATAGGCAGGACAGAGAAACAGGCAGGGCTGGCAGGCAGAGAGAATAAATAGGAGGAGAAATCTCAAAGGGGGTAGAAGAAGGAGGAGTGAGACAAAGAGAAGGAGAAGAGGATGCCCAGGGCCAGCCGCCTAGCCACACAACCATCCATGGAGTAAGATGAAAAGCAATATATAATCTAATTTATAATATATTTAGAGAGGTATATAGTTATATATATATATTAAAGAGAGGTAAAAAGTCCAGAGGCAAAATGTAGTTAAGGGGAAATGGGATAATTTAAGTTAAAAAAAGGCTGGCTAGAAACAAACCAAACTAAGGCCAGGCATTCGTAAGTAAGGTTAAGTCTCTGTGTGTTTATTTGGGAGCTGGGGGGTAGTTCCTCACGTAGGTAAAAAAAAACTACCGAGGTGTAGAAAGCCAACAGGGACAAGTACACACACTGTGAAGGGATGTGATGCTGGCAGTGTGCTTCAGGGATGGGGTTCAAGGCTCTTCCTCTCCAGATGCCCTTAGGATAGGAAGGAATTCCCCAGAAGCCCCAGTGGCTCTAAAGAAACAGTGCCAGCTCCCCTGATCCTGGTTGTGCAGAGGGTCAGTACCCCAGTCCCCTTTAGTGGTACTTTTGGCATGAGCTTTGGTAGTGTTCTGGAACGTTCTGACCTGCGCTTGGCTTCCATGAGATTCAGAAAAGCTGTGCTCAGTGCTGTGTCTTCTCTCCCCAGCTTGGTCTCCAGTGTGCTTAGGACCCATTAACATGTCCTACTGTTACGCTGGGTGTTTTGCAGACTGGCTCTCAGAGCCATTCTCCCTCCTCCCTTCCTGATGGGACCTCTGCCATACAGCTACATTTGCCAGCCTCCCTTGCAGTGGAAGGAGGGAGAAAGGACAGAAGCCTGATGTTTTACCCTTCGTCATGTGTCCTTAAGAGGGGGGTCTTAGGCACTGGGTGTGTTTCCATAACGGTGTGGGTTCTCTGTTTCTTCTTGGGCCCAGCTGACATATCCTGGCCACGGTTCATTGATGGGAGATGTTATTCTGTATGTTTCTCTTACTGGTTGGTGAATAAAACACTAATTGGCCAAGCAGGAAGATAGACGGGGCTAGGAGCGTGAGCCTGCCAGACAGAGTCACGATGCTGCCTCGAGAGTAACACCATGCCAGGTATTACCTGGTAATCCACACAGCCTCGTGGCAATTCGTAGATTGATAGAAATGGGTTAATAATTAAAACAGAGCTAGCCAATAAGAAACAATAGTCATTGGCCAACAGTTTCATGATTAATATAAGTCTCTGAGTGTTCATTTGGGGGCTGACTCGGCTATGGGACCATTCTGGCAGGAAGAACCATTCGTAACAGTTCATGTTGCAGGAATGCAGTCTTGACTACTAGTGCTTCCCCTAGTACCGCCCAAATGATGGGGGTGGGGGCAGAGAGGAGACCGAAACAGTGGGAAGTGGAAGCAGCTCAGAGTTTGTAATTCCAGGTGATGGGCCTGCCTTCAGGGTGCCTGACACTGTCAGTAGCAGTAGGAGGAGGGCAGCAGCTCCTCACTGCTCTTATGGGCAAACACCCAGGTGTACTAGGCATCCAGTTACAAACTAGCAGTCTTAGAGGCTCCCTCACTATAGCAGCTTGTAGAGCAGAGAACCCCAAACTGTGGGACTCTGGTATCTGGTCAAAAGAATGGGGCCTCAGTTTTGTCTTTGGCCCTGGGTACCGACTCCCTGTGAAGGGACCAGCCCCTGCTTTAGCAGCCATGACAGGCTAACACGTGTTTGCCTGATCTTGCCCCTCCTGTCCTAGTCACTAGGAGGTCAGATACCCTCCTTGTGGCAAGGAACCAATCAGAAGTTAGCTGGCCAGGCTGTGCTTTACAGCTCTGGGTGTGTCTTGCGGTACAAGTGCACAACAGTGACCTGCAGTGCATAGTAACCGCCCTGGGACGGCCTATGGGCCATAACAACCAGTTGACCAATCAACACAGGGCAGGTCGCCCAAGACAGGAAGTGCACCAATCCTGAGACTGTTGCTTACCCCTAGATACTCCCCTTGCTGTACCCAATATATTTCCTGCCTCATGGTTTCTCAGGGTCTTTCTCCAGGTATCCACCACAATGAACAGGCAAAGGGCCCCAGGTAATGGGGTTAGCTCGCTAAACAACAACAATAAAAAAACTCTTTGCTTTTGCATCAAAATGGATCTCTTGGTGATTTGGGGGTTTCAGAATTTGGGCACAAAACCCAGAAGTCATCAATAGACAACTATCTAAGCCCCATAAGATCACTACCTAGCCAGGCTTTCCAGTGAAGAGCAAAGTCTGACCACTGTCTCCTCCCAAAGAGTCAGTCCAAATGGGCCTGTCAATCATCTGGACAGGAAATTTCCCTTCAGAAACATTGTTCTAGAGATGCAGGTTAAAGTAGGGGCCCCTCTGGCCACAGTCCAGCCTCAGCCCCTTGAGAATGTTCTGCTCAGCTCTGTCATAAGCCCTGCCTGCATAGTGTGTGATTTTCTGTGTGTCTCATCTCAAAGGACCAGGAAGCAAGGGAGAGTTTCCCAAGGAATAGCCAGCACTGCAGCCCTGGGATCTTTAGTCAGCAAAAAGCTGTAAAAAAAAACGACCACCAGGTTGACCAGCAGCAAAACCCTGAAAGACAAAAAGAGCATATAAAAAAACAAAACATAACAACAGAAACCAGTCAAGTATCCTGGACCTGATAAGAGGTGTGGGCTGTGGGCTGTCTCTGTAGTGAGAGCATGGTTACATGTATGGACCGTATGCGTGTTTTTCATTTTCTTTTCCCATCATCCCACCAGGTTCTGACTCTCAGTTCACAGATGAGAACATCACTGCTCGCCTGGCTGAGTTACTAAAGATCTCAAAGTGGTAAACAGAGTCCTTGGTGTGTTCCCCTGACAGCAGAGTCTCAGTCACCCAGACTCTGGAGACTTTCTCTAACTAGAATTTCCCCTCTGCTTGATCACAGAAGGCATTAATCTAGTCTCTCTCTGTCATAATATTTCTGTATCATCGCTTCTGATACTTGCTGAATCAAAGACAGCAAAGCAATCTCTAGCCCTTGGACCAAATGTCCTTCCCCCCACTTCTGTGAGACTCCACTGGGAGCTCCTAGAATCCCAAGGGAGGCCTCCTTTTCGGGGTGGACCCCTTTGTACTGTTCTTGCCAAGTGTAAGCCTAAGCACTGGAACGTGGCTGGGCAGCTCCACCCAAAATCTCACTACCTTAGTTTCCTTATGTTTTAGAAGAAACCAGAAAACATAAATGGTAAAGGAAAATGGATTTATTTATAGCTTGACCATGCTAGGGGTGGACAGGGAAAGGAAATCTTTCTTCCCCACCACATCTGTCACTGTTCACAGTTTTAGGAGCCACAGACAGACCATGCATACATTTAAATGTGAGGCAGATATTCAGGCTTTCACTGGGGGAGGGGCCCTGGCTCTAAATTGCCTCATTTCTCTGTTACAGAGACAAGGTTTTATTCAAGCTTCAACTGAGGAAAATGGGGTCTCCCATAACCTGCCCCCCACTTTGGAAGAGTAAAGAATCAAGTTTCCTGAGATTTAAGGTTTCCCTCTGGGCCTGGTAGAGTTCTTATCTGTAAGTCCATTTCTCTGATAGCTAGAGACTGCCTTTTGCATCATGTCTTTGAAGGCCAGGTTCTTCTTCAAATCCTCTTAAGCACACAGACTTCCATGAAGGGAAGGGTTTATTCTGCCTCCCACTTTTAGAGGATTCAGCCCATCCTGGTGGCAGGATGTGGCCGTGTGAGGCACCAAGTCCTGGGTCTCAGGAAATGGAGAAATGAATGCTGGAACTCCACCTGTTTTCCCGTTGTTGTTCTTAATCAGTCCGGGCTCCAGCACCTGACTGCTGGTTGTCTCTCACCATTCAGCTCTCTAGAACCATTCCCACAGGCACACACAGGCAGGAAGCATTTTAATTTTTAAAGTGTAAACAATTAAGCTATGCTGGTGGGGTGAGGCACACTCTTTAGAATTCCTTTCCTGTCAAAGCCCAGTGTGGGCAGGGGATTCCAGTTCAGGGTCTGATTCTTGGGCCCCTGAAGAGTTAGTGTCAGTGGCGACTTGACAGTCACGATTACTGCATGGGAGATGGGCCTTAGGGCATGCCACTTGCCTTGTCAGAGGGGTTATCATGGTTGCCTGGACAAGGGAAGAACCATCTTAGTGGTGGTTGTGACCCTTCCTGGGCAGGGATCCTGCCCAGCTACAGACATGGGAAGCTGCGCTGAGGTGTGCACCACCCTCTCTGTTCCCTGAGGGTGGCTGTGACGTCACTAATCTTCACACTCCTGTTGCCTCGACTTCTCTGATAGTAGATGGCACCTTGAACTGTGAGTCAAAATAATGTCTTATCGCAGTAAAGGAAAAGAGGGGAGGACCATTTTTCGGACACAGTACTTGCTGCTGGAACATGACACCACAGGACCTCACAGGCAATTTCCAGCCAGGGATCAGGAGGTGGGCGCTGGTGACTGCCCTCGGCTCTGAATAGAGAGGGACAAAGCAATTCTGAATGCAGACTTCGGAGTCCGGCAGGGACAGGTTTACTTCCTGCCTCCCTGCCTGATGAGTGAAGGCTTCACTGAGCGTCTTCTGCTGCTCATCGGTCTCCCAGGAACGACAAAGCTGTGAGCTGGAGGCCTTCAGCAGAGTCTAGTAGCTCAGATGCTCTGAACAGTGAGGATATTGTTTCTATTATTCTTACTGCGGTTACTTTTATTAAGAATTTGCTGTTCTGCCAATGTCCTCTTCCGTACCCCAGGCCTACAAGTAGCCCTTCAGCCAGTGCTATTCAAGGGATGAAGGCTGCGAGGCAGCCCCCATTCTCCTCTGTTCACTTTCAATTGCCTTTTAATGGGGGAGAGATAAAGTGAAATTACAGCCTTGGGTAGCAGCTTGCCTGGGCAGCTGGAACGGTCTGGCCCTTTGTATCATATACTATAGCTGTGTTTATGGTCCCCAGTGCAGAGACACAGCACAAATCAGGCCCTTTATTGCTTCTGCTAGCTCAGCGAGGAGAACAGTCCCACAGGGAGAGAGGCAGAGGCCCTGGCTATAGCTCAGCACTTTGCTCCCAGGGACTCTGAGGATCAGAATGGACTCTCCAGTGACATTGGCTCACACAAACAATAAATGATGACCAACACGTGCACTATTGGTCTCTCTCTCTCTCTCTCTCTCTCTCTCTCTCTCTCTCTCTCCTATATCTCTATCTGTCCTGCCTAATCAATCAGCCTGTGTGTAAGTTTGGAAGGGTCTTTAACCAATAATCTATAAAAATAAAATGCAACTTGCAAATTAAACAAACAAATGAAAATGGTTGCGAACACTTGAAGAAGCTAGGGCCTTGCTCACTGTCTGCAGTATGAGGGCTTCCTCATTTGCTTTTCAGGGACACTTTAAAGTGCTATGCTATATTGGCATTGGCGTCAGCGAGTGACTTCCCTGGGTGACTCTTGGCATACTGGTCATCAGCCTCTGAGTCTCCTTTACATCTCCTGGGGATATTGATATTTGAGCCTGATGAGATTCCAGCCACTGCTGTTGTGGGACTTTTTCCCGTGAGACTCTCAATCGCAGACAGGGGGCACCTCCTGAGCAAAGGGAGGCTTCTGCCCGTGCCCTGCCCAGCTCCAGTTTCTGCCCAGCGCGCCTGTGTGTGTGTGTGTGTGTGTGTGTGTGTGTGTGTGTGTGTGTGTGTGTGTGCGCGCGCGCGCGCTTACGTGCATGCGTGCGTATATCTTATTAATATCCTATGTGTCTATTAATTAAACATGTAATGTGTACATAACACACATGATATATCAATATACAAGTATGCCATAACCCGTGGCTCCCTAATGCCCCACAAACAAGAAAACATGATTATGAATCAGGTCCAATAAAAGGAATTCCATCAAGACGAGTTACGTGAGGCTACCACGCACATAACACGGCTGGACGTTTTACAGTAAACTTCTTTCTATATGAGTACAAGGAAAGTCCTCAAAAATGGTGGCAAGGCGCACATCAGGTCAGGAGTTGTCAGTGTTTGCTATTGCTGCCAGTGTCACTTTCTGCACCTCACAGGGCTGTCACAGACCAGATTAACAGAGGCACATAAACCCGGCACCACCACAGACGACACGGGAGGTGTGTGCAGGGCTGCAATGCTGCAGAGGCTGCAGGGCCACGGCGTCATGGGACCTTTCCAGTTGTGTATGCATAGTCGCATGTGGCTAGTGTCTCACGTGTTCGCTCATCTACTCAAATGTTGTTGTGGGGGTGTGGTTGCAAATAAGACCTTTGGATGCTGTGATATGATGCTGTCATTGGCAGAGTCTGTGGTGCAGAACCGTGCAGTTGAGGGGCTGAAGAGATTTACTTATCACAGACACACAAACCTGACCACATAAGTTCCATTCTTAGAACCCCCATGGTGGAAGGAGAGGACAGATGCCTGAAAGTACTTGTTCCTTAACCTCCTCAGGTGCAGCATGGAAGCACACGCGCCCTGTGTGACAAGGCGAGCAGCCCCTGCCCTGTGCCACATGCTCCATAAACGGTAGCCAATCCTGATGAAGCCGCTGGAGACTACAGCCCCAGCAGCTCCCAAGTGGAGGCCTGCCACCGTCTGTCCTAATTCATGGAGCTGGGGTGAGGGATTCATTAAAGAGCGTATTAAGCACGCCAAGATTTGTGAGCTACATAAACAGCAGTGGGCAGTATTGATCTTTTGTTTCCAAGAGGGTGGCCCTCTGGCTTTCCTGCTGGATGAGAAATGGCGCCCTTAGGGGTTTTCTGCTCCTTCCAGGAAGTAGAGCCTCCCCTGCCCCCCTGCCTGAGGATCACTCCCAGAGTCTCAGTGTCCACGGCATAGACGCTGAGCCTTGCTCTTAGGTCTGCCAGGGCTTGGGCATCTAGAGACTTACTTGGTGTCTTCCAGAACTGTCTGACTCTTCCAGAACTGTCTAGTCTGGATGGCTTCCCCTTCAGCAGGAAGTTCACACTGGAGGCCCAGAGTCTTTGGGCAAGCCATGGTGTTCAGGAAGAATATATTAATTTCTTTTGATTTCACTATTTGTGATGAATAAATTTTACTTAAATTAAAAACAAATCTTATTTTACATACCAATCCCAGTTCCCTCTCCCTCCTGTCGTCCCATGCCCCCACTGACCCCCTTATCCCACCCCCCATCCACACCCTACTGAGGATGAAGCCTCCCAGGAGGGATCATCAAAGTCTGACATCATTTGGGGCAGGGCCTAGGCCCTCCCCTGTGTATCCAGGCTGAGAGAGTATCCCTCCATGAGGAATGGGCTCCGAAAGTCCATTCGTGCACTAGAGATAAATACCGATCCACCATCAGAGGCTCCATAGACTGCCCAATCCCCCCAACAGATACCCACGTTCAGGGGACCTGGATTGGTCCTATGTTGGCGCCCCAGCTTTCAGACTGGGGTCTGTGCACTTTCTCATGTCATCTGTTTCTGTGGGTTTCAATTTTTAAGTGTAACTCTGAGAAGTGAAATAAGTTGAAGAAAAACATGGATAAGCAATGTGGTGCAGATGGAAAGTGGCTGGGATATGGTTCCTAGACGTACATTTGAGAGACAGCTAACTATGCATGACAGGAATGCAGCGTTTCCCACCAGGCAGAGAGCAGGCTGGGAGCAAGCTGTAAGGCCAGGTGGGAGACTGTGCCTGGGTGCCAGATGTCCAGAGCTGCGGTGAAACATGGTTGTCTGGGATTACCTGAGCCTCAACCTCCCCACAGTCCAGGCTCATGGGTAAAGCAGGACAGGGAAGGCAGCAAGCCAAGGCAGGAAAGGGGAGCAGATGGTCCACAGGCTGTGGTGTTCTGAAGGAAGAGGAAGTTGGGTTTCCCTGGGCAGACCAAACCCTTTGTGCCTGACTTATTATTTGATCTCCTCCTTGCTGGACAAGGAGCCACCGTTTTATCTGGTAGACGTTTCTCTACTGGTGTGTGCATGGACATACTGAGCTAGGCTGAGTGTTCTAGTGTCCCCATATCTGGGTCTAGGCTGGACTCCTTACCCAAGACAGTCCAACAGGGCAAGTCAGAGTGCTGGCTTCCTGCCTGCCAAGTTTATGTGGCTGGCAAGGAGCAGGCTCAGGGCTCCTTCCAAGAAGAGAAGACCTGCAAGTGACACAATCTAAGACTGTGAAACTGGGGGACTGGGGAAGGGGCAATCATTCCCCAGGGACCAAGTGCGAACCCAGGTCTAGCTAAGACTGGATCTTTCATCTGTGGGACCCTATGAACCCCCATTTCTTGTTCTCTTTTCTTAAATCCATTTGAGCTGAGCATTTTTTTCCCCAGCAGCTCAGAGTCCTAATGTAACTACTCACCTGCATGCAAATCTCCCTGGCTCTGGATTTCTGGACCCAGAGCTGGGGAGTCTGAGACATAGGCACCTAGGCTTAAATGCCAGAGTCCAGCTTCGTGTGAGCTGCAGGGCTCTGAGCAAGCCATTGCTCTAGTTAACCGGCATAAGTCAACGGAATTGTACTAGGGCTGAGGCAAAATGCTGGCACAGAAGTCCTGTGTCAACAGGAACTGCAGCTAATGGCAAGGGTGGCTGAAGTAACCTAAGTTACAGTGGCAGCTGCAGAATTTTTCTGGGTGGAAAGATGACCTTGACTGGCTCTGTCTGTGGGATCCCAAGGCTAGAGTGGCAGCCGAAAAAACAAAGGTTTAGTCCATACCCAGGCCACAGAGTAGGCCTTAATACTCTTAACACTCTGCCAAGCCTACAACCAATCTTGTTCCACACAGAGGTCAGCACATAGGTTCTAGAGACCCACATACTCACCAATGCCAGGAGCACTGAGAGGACCAAAGTGCCTGGAGCCCATCTTGCCTTCACCACACTGCTGGATAAGTTTAGTAGATCAAACTTGGAGAAAGAATTCACTCATCAGCCATTGTTCTCACTCAGCTGTCCCACGGCCTGGCAGCCTAGCTGTAAAATGTCTGCTTAATATTCCATTTGTAGGAGGATGTGCAGCTCGGATTCATGCTTGCCGAGCCGCTTGTCAAGAGCAACCTGAAGCGAATAACAAAGGAAACCAGCAAGAGCTACCAATCAAATATCCTACTCTGTCACCTGCCAGAAGCCACGTGGCAGAGAGCACCCCCACACTGCACCCCATGCAGGGCTTTCTCTGAGCTGTTAAGATGCCCACGGCAGCCTACACTCTGCTACAGAGAGCCCTGGGGCTCCTCTGCCCTGGTGATTTTGTTCATTCTCAGCTCCAAGACTGAGGTCAGACAGCGAGGGGCAGCTGTCTGTGAACACCAGGCAGATGCATCTGATCACACGGACTGCTAACCTCAGCTGAAATGTAAGATGAAAGCTACTTACCTGTCACCACAGAGACACCATCAAAAACAAGTTGTGTAGGCCCGTTCTGCTCGTCTGGAAGAGGTTCTGAGGGAAGAGCGGACCATGACACCCCCAGTAGATATCTGTGTGTCCCAAGTTGCTTGTTACCCAGCTCAAGAGCCGTGACTGACTGCTACAGTGTTTGCTAATGACCAGTAACCACAAGCCCATGCCATACAGCAGTGTGCTAGGGCAGCCTGTCCTCTGCAGAGCCAAGAGGCAGGAGCCAGCCATTGTTGGCTGTTTCAGTTTCCTCGGTGTGTGTTGTCACATGTGGGTGGTGCACAGGTGTATGTAAATGACGTCGGGGTCCCCTTTCAGCTCATCCCCAGACACTGACGACCTTGTAAGACATCTCCTGGGCACTGGGCATCACTCTCAGAGCAAGGCTCAGAGGCAGTGTCTCAGATGCCCGGCAGGAGACCTGAGTGACACTGTCACTGCCCTGGCCTTGATCGCTCAGTCACGTGTCCTTTTGATCTTTTGTCATCTTATTTATTTGATTTATCTGCTGTTGAGGGCAGATATGTTTGAGGGGCACGATTGTCCACTTTGCGTTGCATTTTCAATTGTGGTTTTCCTGTCTCCCATGCTTCAGGGTATGTGGCAGCTGTGCAGCCTATCTCCCTGGAGCTAAAGCATTTCCTAAGTCCCAGGAAGTTCTGAGGGGAGGAGACTTAAGATCAGGAAGTAAGCAATCTCCAAGAAACACACCACATACATAGCCCTCTCCTTCCCCTCTTGCCACACCTGCCCAAGTAGGACCTGCCTGCAGTCCCCATGCCCTCCACCCCCCGGATCACAGTTTTAAAATTAAAGTCTAAAATTTGTCTGTGTTTCATTTTAGACACACAGGATTGATGGGGAATGTCCTTCTGTGTATATGTTTCTCTTATTGGTTAATGCATAACACTGATTGGCCAGGCAGGAAGTGACATAGCAGGGCAGAATCAGTATATAAGCAGGGACAAATAGGAAATCACTCTCCTCTCTCTCTTCACTGTGGAGATGCTGAACAGTAGAGATGTAGGATGCCAGAGGAGTAAGAGGTCCCCGAACTCTTTCTCCGGTAAGAGAAGGCCACGTGGATATACTTAGATTAATAGAAATGGGTTAATGATTAAGAATAAGAAACCATAGCCAAGGCCAAGAGTTTCATAATTAATATAGCATCTGTGTGCTTGTTTGGGGCAGAGAAGGGTGGCAGGACTCTAACTGGGCCTAGAAAACTCATGTAACACAGCATCGTGTGTGTGTGTGTGTGTGTGTGTGTGTGTGTGTGTGTGTGTGTGTGTGTAAGCATATTTGAATGTGTGTAAGTATATGCGTATGCAGGTATAAGTGGGGGACCAAGGCTAATGCCTCAAATCATCCCCATCTCTCATGTTATTCTTTGAGGCAGGATCTCTCAATCAATCAAATCCAGAGCTCACTGATGTGGCTGTCTCCCTAGGGAGCTTGCTCTGCCTGCTGATGCTGGAACTATAGGCAGGGCACCACACCTACCTGCCATTTACATGGGTCCTGGGGATCTGAACTCTGTTCCCTGTCTGTGTGATCACAGCTGTCACTGCTGAGCAAGGCCATCTCTCCAGTCTAAGGGTCACTTTTTGTGACCTCCCTTATGACATCTCTAATGGTAAGGGTTAAGAATTTCTCATGAGCAGGGCAGGGAGGGGGAGGACTTCCTCACCCCAGTGTCACAAACAGGTTTCTGGTAGAAATAGGGAAGTCTCTGTTGGTGCGCTGAAAACTGTGTAAGAGGCATTCAGTCGGCCAGTTGGACTGCCACAGTAAGGCACAAGTCCCCTGGGAGCCTCATGACAGCAATTCACTTTCCACAAAAGATACTGAGCCTATTTTCCTTTTCTGTTTTTCCTTTAAGAAAGAAAGGGTATAGTTAGTTGACCTGGGCTTAGCAACAGATTAGGAGCTAGTTGACTTTAGAAGATGTGGAACTGCTTTCAGTGCACACACTTGAATTAACAGTGGCAAACAGTTGGAAGGGCATTAAAATGTGAGTTGGGCCTTGGGGCTCCCTGGTTCTATCTTTGTGTGGCCTGGGAGCTGCATGGCTTCCTTTGAATCTAGGATTTGGGGTCTCTAGCTTTCAGGAAGCGAGGCCTCTTGGCTCTGGAATGTGCCTAGGTACTATGCAAACAGCTAGAATTTGGGGTAATTTTCCCTAATGACAGAGTTAAGTAAAGGCTCAATTCATTTTAACCACTAAGCTGTTATCACCAGCTACAGCCTGGTGATAACAGCCTGGGCAAGACAGGCTGAAAGAACATAAAGGTTGGAAGAAAGGGGAGCCCTGGCCTCAGCCATCAGTTGCACCTGACAAAGGGGCCACCCACAGGGAACAATGCCACCACAGTGGCTTTTCACCTTCTTAGTTAAATTTAACTCATGAAGGCTGGGAGGATCTTGTGGTTAATTCTGTATCACAGCAGCAATCTGAGCTCTTTAGAAGATCAAGGCCTTGAATTCTCGCAGGGGACATGGCGTAGCCGCCCAGCTCAGAGAAAACTCCTGTGTCAAGAGAGCATCACAACTCTCGCTCCCGAAGAAGTTTACAAATGTTCACAGGTTGTCGAAAATAATTGGTCTGAAATTGTTCCCTACACAGTGGGATGAAGTAGTTTGTGCCTTGTCAAGATCAAAGGACTTCTGATGGCTCCTTGTAAATCCAAATAAAATTCCTTTGAAAGGAGTTCCTTGAAGTAAACTCTGGGAATTAGCGGTGATTTTGTAGAGCACTGATGGTAGGGAAAGAAGAAGGAACCAGCATCGAAAGCACCATGTGCAAGAATGGGTACAAAGGATGTTTCCTGTGACTCACAATAGGGCCCTCAAGGGGAAGCTTAAAGCCTCCTGGGATGGCTCCAGTGTTGACTGGAGACACTAGAGGCGACGGTGAAAGTTCTCAGTGTCTGGGAGGATCCTAGGGACTCGTGTATGATAGGTAACTGCATCACCACCACGCTACATCTCTAGTCCCATGTTATCATCTAGAATGTGCAGGCAGGGCAGGGCAGGCGTGTGCACACCATGTGTCTATACATCGCAGGGCAGGGGTGTGCACACCATGTGTCTATACATCGCAGGACAGGGGTGTGCACACCATGTGTCTATACATCGCAGGGCAGGGGTGTGCACACCATGTGTCTATACATCACAGGGCAGGGGTGTGCACACCATGTGTCTATACATCACAGGGCAGGGGTGTGCACACCATGTGTCTATACATCCACTAGGGGCAGGGGTGTGCACACCATGTGTCTATACATCCACTAGGGGCATAGTCTAGGAACTGAGTGTCTACACCTATGACCAGTACCCAGAAGTAGATCCTGGGCAAGCCATGGCATTTCTTCTTGTGCATGTCACAGATTCAGTGGGACTGGGCCTGGCTCCTGGTGAGCAGCTCTGCATGCAAGGGCCAGCTCAGGACGGGGCAGAAAAAGTCTAAACTTGGGTTATTTTCACATGAAAGGCTCTTTTTTAAAGTTAAAGATGTATTTTGTTTTTGAGACTATGACCATTCATGATTCCCTGTGTGTGGGTATGTATGCAGTTGCCTGTAGGTACTGGAAGATGGCGTTGGATCTGGAACTGGAGGCACGGGCAGTTGTGAGTCACCTGTCCTGCAGGCCGGGAACTGAGCTCCGGTTCTCTGCAAGAGCAGCCCCCACTCCTAGCTGCTGAGCCATCTTTTAACCCTTGACTTTATTTTCCTCCCACCATGGCTTGGTTGTCCACATAGTCACCCTGCCTTTGCTGTGAGGAAGGCTCAAGCTACATAAACTGAGAACATTCTTTGTAGTGTGGGTGGATCCTGAGGATGCTTGGTGGCACTTACAATTCCACAGTAAGTGTGGTGGTGGCCCTCCTTGTATGGCAGTGACCATCCTGGTGTGTGCTTTTGAAAGTAGAGACCTCTTGCTCAGGTCCTGGGAGACACAAGGGGCCTAGAAACAGCAAGGGAAGTACAAAACTCTTCACCCAAGTTCCCGTTCAGCCATACCAATGGGCTGCATGAATTATGAGGGGTGAGCCAGGGTCCACCTGTCCAGACACACCTGCTGTGTGGAGCCTCTAGTGCAACGGCTGACAGTCTGCTTCCAGCTCCTGGGCAGTCATGGGGAGTTTCCACATTTTTCCTCCTTAAAGTGAAGGACTATTAAGGCAGTCACTCAGGGATGGCCACCCTCTCAAATGCCTCTGACCAGGGATTTTTCTGAGCCTGTGGAAATAGCTACACACAAATTGGCACCCATTAACACATGCTGGGCTCTGCTTGGGGGCGGCCACATCAGTCAGCAGAACTCGCATAAATTGGGATTTGATAAGTTATTTTTACACAATAAATTTTATTAAACCTAAATGGGAATCATTTAGTTGAAACACTTAATTAAAACTATGGCCAAATTAGATGAACGTTAAGGAGAGTTCTCTGAATTTATTGCCCAATGATCTATAGGCCTGTTCAGTAATATACTCTCAGACCCGCCTTAATGAAGCTATTAAGTGCATAAATACCATGCGTGCCAAATGGTGAGATTTACTGGGGATCTAACCCAATTTATTTGCTAAGTAAATAAACCCTGTTCACAAGAGCCACTAATTTATGCCAGTGAAGAAGATACAGTGATGAGACCCTTTACCTGCCCAGAAACAGACCTTTTATATTAGTGATTTACTGCATCGGAGCCTGTGGGGAGGATAGTATTGGACTTTCCTTGATCTGCTTCTGAAACAATCTATCTGTGTGTGTGTGTGTGTGTGTGTGTGTGTGTGTGTGCACGTGCATGTGGATACACATGCTTGCACAAGTGTGTGCATACCACAGGACAACCTTGTGGTTTTGAGAAAGGATCTCTCAGCAGCCTGAAACTTGCCAATTCAGCTAGGCTGAAGCTGGCCGGCAAATCCCAGGATCGACCTGGCTCAGTTCCCCAGAGTTGAGATTAGAAGGGTGTGCCATGATGCCCGGCCTCTTACATGGGTTCTTGGGATCAACTTAGGTCCTCACAACTGCAAAGCAAGCATTTCATGGACAACTTGCAGAACAAATTGTCGGGAAGTTTGGGGCAGTCTTCTCCGGTGGTGAAGCCCTGTTAGTGGATTCCACACTTGGACTTGCTATGGTATCAGAGGCCGGGAGGACTGCGGGCATGTGTGAGGACTGCAGGCATGTGTGAGGACGGCAGGTGTGTGTGTGAGGATGGCAGGTGTGTGTGAGGACTGCAGGTGTGTGTGAGGACTGCAGGTGTGTGTGTGAGGAATGCAGGTGTGTGTGAGGACTGCAGGTGTGTGTGTGTGAGGACTGCAGGTGTGTGTGAGGACTGCAGGTGTGTGTGAGGACTGCAGGTGTGTGTGAGGACTGTAGGCGTGTGGGTTTGGGTGCATCAGCAGCCCACTGCTTCTGCATTTAGATCTCACTTGTTTGAGCTGCTGCAACTTCCTTGCAGATAGGTGGACTTCTGCTGTCAGTAGCCATGTAGGGGTGGGAAGGTGGTGACATCAGGCAGGTGGCCTGCAACAGGACACTATGGGATCCGACTCCCTTCCCCTTGATGGCCTGATTGACTTCTGCTCCTGGTCCTGTCAGTGCTCTGGCTGCACCAGCTTCCGATGCCTTCTTCCTTGGCAGAGAGCCTGGCCCTCAGTGATCACACGGTATGCCCTCTCCCACCAATGCCTGGTATCAGCTCATCTCTCCATTGTTCAAACAGGACGTGGATCCCACATGTCCTCACCCTGGCTTTGCTGCCTATCACTCTTGACAAGTCTCATATTTATCCCTTCTATGGATCCAAAGGAGGCCCTGATTTGTACACAGTCCCTCCAGTTCTAACAACGCTTGACACACACTAGACACTTGTGATGTGACTCTATGGGTCAGCAGACAAGTAAGTTATCAGCAGTGGCCACTTGGATCCACTCTGGGCACCAGGCTCTGTACTCACAGGGGACCTTCAACTGCCTATTGACATTGGGGTCAATGGGGTTCATCCTTGTGAGTGTGGGATCTGAACATAGCACCTGGAAGTGTGTCTGCAGCATGGCACTGTGGGCTCCAGAAAAGAGAATGGAGCCTGAGTCTTCTGTGCCCTACTGTTTCCTACATGGAGAGCAGGGAGCATGGTGTGGTTAATAAGGGGACTGTGCATGGTCTTTGAAGGGCCAAGGAGACAATTGTCCCACCCCCTGTCTTTAGTGACATATGGGGACAGAGGGAGAGAGAGAGAGAGAGAGAGAGAGAGAGAGAGAGAGAGAGAGAGAGAGAGAGAGAGAGAGAGAGAGAGACTATGGAGAGGCAGGGCAAGGTGAGGGCAGGGCAGGGCAGGCCCCAGGTTCGGGGATGGGTAGGCCCAGGCTTCGTAGACAGTAAAATAGTCAGAGGAGAGAGACAAGGATGCTCTCTAGGATGCTAAAGTGGGTACTAGTGTCAAGGCCAACTGGAATGAAGGATTCTAAGTATGAAAGGGAGGGTAGAGAAAGAGCAAGCCTTGGCCAGGGCCTGGGCCACTGGGTCCTTGTGTGCTCTCACCCTCCTTCCACCAAGAGAGCTGATGCTTCTAGTCCCTCTGTGGCCACCGCTGCCTAGCCTTAAAGCTCAGTTACCATGCACCTCAAATACAGGCACCTTGGGGAGTTAGTTGGCCCCAAGGAGCAGTGAGGTGCTTGGCCCAGGGTGTCCCTGAGTGTAGATGAGGGAGAGACCCTCTTTAAGGTCACAGAGGCGTGGCTCTCACACTTGAGTGAGAGCCCTGCTGGGTGACAGTGCCTTCCACAATGCACAAGTCACTGGCTTTGCTGGGAGTCTTTTGTGGGGGGAATTAGTGAAGAGGCTGTGCTTGGCCAGGGTACTCTTTCTCTCTCTCTCTCTCTCTCTCTCTCTCTCTCTCTCTCTCTCTCTCTCTCTTCCCTCTCTCCCCCTCTCTCTGTGTGTGTCTCTGTGTCTCTCTCTCTTTCTGTCTGTCTGTTTCTCTCCCCTCCCTCCTTCCCTTGTCCCCCTGCAGCCCTTCAGGTTTTCATGCAGTCAGGTCTAGCTTTAAAATCACTATGTATCAAGGATGACCTGAAACTTGCCATCCTCCTGCCTCCACCACTCTCACACTGGGATTCCAAAGAAGCACCACCACCCCTGGTTCATGTGGAAGTGGCATCGGAACCCAGGGCTCTGCTTAGTGAGTCACTTCTCCAGAGCTGTAATGGTATCTGGAGAAAACACACACAATCACTTTGAAAACTTATCAATTGAGAATGTTTTCCCTAAGGCTGGAGGGATAGCTCAGCTATTAAAGGCTAGGCTCACAACCAAAAATATAAGAGAAGGTTTTCCCTAATCTGGGAAACTGAGTATTTTGACAATTTTAACAGTTTTGTCTGTTTCTGAAAACATGAGTTCCTAATTAACAGCACTGGCTCATACCAATATTAATCATAATTAATCTTTTTTTCTAAAAGCAAAGGACCAGTCCTTGTACACACAAAATATAGAATATATTTTCTTTGAAACATGGGTAGTGAAATCAAATAGTAGAAAGGTGGCAGAATGAGGGCCCTCTGGATGTTACCTCGGGGCAGGTGGCCCTCTGGATGCAACTTTGGGGCAGGTGTCCTGGCTGGCTTACCACCCCTGGTGCATCCTTGTCTCCGCTCACTGTAGCCACAGAGGCATGCAGGCATATTTCCAACAACCCAGCCCTGTTCCGCCACGAAGGCACACTTATCATTCATCCCCATCATTAATTTCCCAGTGATGTTCTCCATGGCCATAAAAAAGACTTAGACCTCTTTATGAAAATTTTATTCCAGAGAAAACGGCCTTGGAACATGGTTTGTGCTGACCTCTTTTAACCTTTGGTTCCTTGTGTTATTATTATTAAGTAATAACACCACTTCCTACCAACATAATTCTTCCCTCTTTGTGCTTCAGAAATCCTTCAATGCTTTCTGACGTAGAGGGCAAACTGTCACTTAGTCACTGCCGTGTGCCCCTGGCTGGTCCCTGGACGCTGCTTAGATGGAGGTCTTACATCATGTTTTACGAGTACGTCAACTTCTTTGCAATTAAGTTTAGATTGTCTAATAAAATCTGGTGACATTTTAGCTTACAGTTTATGTCCCAGTAAAAGGCTCCAAATGTTATTGCCATAAGAGTCAGTGGCACAGCCTCACATAAAGTGTTTATTTCTGGCTGGAGGTCCAGCCGATGGTGCATTCAGAGATGGGATGGAGAGCAGTGGGGTGTGCCCCCCCCACCCAGGGCTTTATTCTGTGTTAGGCTCCCTTTTTAAAACTCAGAAACTTCAGGTGTTTTCCCATGCTGAGAGCTTGGGGATGCTCGGAGATGCTGACAGTGGCTTGGGTGGTGAGTCTGGGATGTGGACTCTGATGAACATCCTCTCCGGAGACACGGACATGATCTTTGTTTCTTGGGAAGTCATGCATCCAGCTCAGATGACCTCTGTGGCAGTCCTGATGTGGCATGTGGACACTCACTAAGTTTTAGCTCAGAGTTCTCCCTGGGGGTTGGGGGGAAAGCTGGAGACACGTTTGTCAGCCTCTGGGAGGAAACTGCTGTCATCAAGTGGGTGCTGTTACCATGACAACCATGACTAGGTGGTCCCACAACAGAGAATGATCGAGTATCAACAGCCCAAGGTTTAAGAATCTGGCTGACCTGAAATCTTACCAGGAGAAGCCTGAGCACTGTGCAGCAGCAGCTTGGTGTCCTTAGCTTTTATCTCAGGGATGTGGGTTTGCCAGTCTTTGAAAGCTTCAGGCCTGCTCTACACACAAACCCTGGCTGGGGTAGAGAGGACAGACCTGCTAGCTTCCAACCTTGGTCTGATGGTGGCACAAGGCAACAGGCCAGCTCAGGGAAAGCACCATGTGGTTTTTGGAGATAAGGGATGCAGGAACAGAATCTGGATCCAGATTTTTGGAAAGAAGGGAATGAGCCCCAAGGACTTGCTTATGCCTCCTGCTGAAAGAGATGCAGAACAGAGGCTTCATTTTAAAACAGAAGGTATGTCTTCAAAGAAAAAGAAAAGCCCAGTGTATTGTGGGAAATGGCCTTCCAGAAGGCTCAGGATTTATGACCTCATAGTACACAGCTGGATGCTCTTGTGGCCCCTCCAGGCAGTGTGAATGAAGTGTGGAATATTCCATCATTCTTACCTCTGGAAACCTTACATATTCCAGAAATGAAACTAGTACATGCATAAAATACAGTCTTTCCAAACATAGCTATTTGTGTGGGTGTCATTAATGGAAAAGCATAGTTACTCTCGGAGGACCTTAACACGGAAGGGGACCTTCTCTTCAGAACCTTCTTTGCATGGCTTGCAGATTCTAAGATAGTCTCCTCACGGGTTCTGAGTCCCCAGCTGCCCAGGGAGATGGGCCGAGCTCTTCCCCTGGCATTCTTCCAGGAAAGACTGAAGGTACTCCAGTTCTTAACACTAGGTAATTAACAATTTTCAGTTAAGGAACGTAGACCAACTAGAAGCTTGAGCCCGAATGTCTGAGCTGAGACAGGAGAAACCCAGTGAGTGGCCTCAGAGTGCTTGCTAGACACTCAAAACTCCCCAGACCCTGGTTAGGAGACACTGAGGTCAGGACATTCAGGGTACTTTGAATTAATGAGAAAGGCAGGGTACTCAGAGGGCTGGGCTCCCCATGGTGTCAGAGCAGCTGGCTCTGAGGCATTTGAGGGAGTCACTTTGCAGAGGTTAGGAAGCATCTGTGCTCTGTCCCCTTCCCTCTACTTCAAAATTCTAAATATGATTTTTATGGAGGGGAAAGAGACTTACTTATTTAAGGGGGTACTAGTTCAAACCCTGGCACCTGAATTAATCAATTAATTCTTTCATCTCTCTCTCTCTCTCTCTCCCCTCTCTCTGTTTCTTTCTGGAACAAAGTCATGCTGTCTATCTTGAGCTGGCCTTGAACTTGAGATTGATTTTCCTGCCTCAGTCTCCCCATCACTTGAGTTCCCAGCCTTGCACCACTGCTCCCTGCTCTCAACCCACTTCCAAGATTAAGACTGGAGTGTGGAGGAGGCTTGTAGAGCAAGAAGAAAAGTGCCTTTGCAGTTGCAGAGCCCTTGGTTGAATCCCCTGACAGGAGCTGGCTGTCAGTTTCTTAGCTTTAAGGAGATGAGGACCCAGCCTTCCAGGGGCATCATGAGGTCTGGGGAACACTCTGTCCTGAAATCCCTTTGAAGGCAAAAGCTGCCGAGCCATCTCAGCACTGGGCCTGTCTGAACAACAAAGTCCGTGAGTGATGGGTAGCTACCAATTGGCCAGTAGAAGTCTGTCTTTCTCTCTCTACTCTCTGGGGACCTACCTGGGCCCAGAATCTGGTCACTGATGTTACAGAGCACCCTCAGCTTTAAGCAGCAGAGGTGTGTGTCTGAAGTCTGCAGGGTGACTGGTCCACAGAGTCAGAAGGAAGGCTGTGGGATGGAAGGCGGTAGGAGTCTCACAGAGCTAAGCATTTTCACTGGACTCAAGCTGGCATCTCCCAATATGAATCTTTCTGGTTTGTTTGAGCCAGAAGCCAGACTTGTGTGTGTGGAATGGAGAAGCAGACTGATTGTGGAGAGACACATGAGAGGAGCATGGCTGTGGCTCCCAGGCACCTCGAGCTAAAGCTAGGAAATGAAGGGAAGGGAGCATCTTGGCTGCAAGTGTGCAGGGCAGGCTAGTCCATCCCCAGCTTCCTGTACCTTGCAGGCCCACTGCCAACCCCCCCCATTTTCTTCTCTAAACCAACATCTTCTGCCAGCTGGGGAGAAAATTATTGTCGGTTCCAAGTCAGCTGCCCTGGCTTGTTTATCTGAAGCAAGGATTCTGCAGATGTGTTACCACCACTGTGAAGGTCCCTGTCATCAGGCAGGCAGGCAGGCAAGTGGCGTATGCTGCAGGCTGAGGGAGTCTGAGAGAGGCTTTCTAATGATGCGCTCCAAAAACTTGGCCTTAGATCTCAGAAGTCTCCAACTTAACTAATAACCAGGGTCCCAGAAGCACCAAGAACAAACACTTCTTCACAGCGCCTTCGGTGGGCAGACAGGCTCTCTGTGTTTGGATCTCAGATGAGAACAGAATAAATGAGTGGCCCCGTTCGGTACCCAGCACCTAACCCCCGGTGTCACTGCTTCTTTAGTATTCCTTGGGGAAATGATTTAGATTTGTTTCAAGGGTCTCTTATTCTGTAAGGTACTGTGAGGAAATCTAGAGGTGGGAGAAAGAGAACATCCAGCTGGTACATGCATATCAGCTAATTTAAAAAAAAAATCTGCAAAGGGGAGAAAAACAAACAGCCCCAGCTTCATGCTGGTGAAATATTTATTCAGTGGCAAAGAAGACGCTGGAATTTGAAAATTAATTTAAGGAAGTAATTACTTTTGATCTCTGCCAGCTCGATCCAGAGGCGTTGAGGTAAACATCTCAAGTGGGTTAGGGGTGGACTGCAGAGCCACCCATGCTCTTCAAGGAAACAGAGTGGATCAAGGAGGCGGGTTGGTTTGGGGCCCTGCAAAAGAGCTGCTGTGTGGAAGTTTCTAGAATATGCAGAGCTGTGGCAGGGAGGAAGCTGGGCTCTGATCAGATGGCAAATGAGGAAAGCCAGAGGCGGCTCTGTGGAGAGAGGAGATGCAGCCTTCTTGAAGAGACGTGTATACAACGCACATGTGTGTGAGAAGAGGGGATATGTCACTGGTTTGATAAAGATCTTTAAAATGACATTAAAATGGAAATAGACTCAAAAGAGGCATCTCCCGGGAATATCAGTAGTCGTGTTCCGTTTGTTCCCCTTCTTGATCGGGTGCTCCTGTGAAAACAGCTTCATCGTCTACACTCCCAGAGTGGAAAAACGAGGTTTACAGGAGAGGGGAGCATTTCTGGTTTTAAATGAATTCTCTAGAGGCACTCTGTGCATGTCATACACACCATCCTTTCAGAGCCATGTGAGTGCTGGCCCCCCAGGGATGTGTTTGTCTGTATTCTTGCAGCTTCAGATTCTTAAGCCTCTCCTGGAAAAGCCTGGGGTCTGTTCCAAGCTTCTGAACCAGCATCGGAAGAGCCATGAGAAAACCCACTCGGTTCAGTGGCAATGTGTGGCCCATACCCAGTGGGTTCCTCTTCCTGGGCCCTGCTCAGGTCCAGGTGAAGACAGCCTGCTGGCCTCAGAGGGTATTCAGGGACTGGCATGCTCTCTCTCTCTCCCTTTTTCTCTCTCTCCCTCCCTTCCTACCCCTAGCTCTTTTATTTATTTATTTATTTATTTATTTATTTATTTATTTATTTATGGTGCTAGGGGTCAAACCCATGCTAGACAATCTCTGTAGTAATGATCTAGATACCTCCAGCCCCAGTGTGTGTGTGTGTGTGTGTGTGTGTGTGTGGTGTGTGTGTGTGTGTGTAGAGGATAACTTCAGGTGTTCCTCAGGCACCATCCATCCTTATGTCCAAGACAGGGTCTCTCACTGGCCTGGACTCAGCAGGCAAATGGTGAATGAGTAAAGCCATAGGCAGCTCTGTGTAGAGGAGATGCAGACTTCCTGAAGAGATTTGTGTGCAGTGCGTATATGTGTAATAAGAGGGATATGTCACTGGTTTTGATAACATAGGTTTGGTCCCCCTGTCTCTGCCTCCCAGGTTCCAAGACTACAAGCCTGCAGAAGCACTGCCTTAAAACAAAAATGTTGTTTCTGGGACCAAAGGCAACTTTTTGAACTTTCAGGGCAAATACCGACTGGAGCTGCCTCTCCAGTCGATTGCAGGGTCTTCTTCTGCTGCCCAGGCTGACCCACGATCCTCTTGCTTCAGCCGCTCCAGCGCCTGGACTTCAGACTCTACAGGTGTGTGAGCTGGCACACCAATCCTTTGGGAGCTTTGTACTTGTCATTAATTGATGAATATGAATTGTAAATGTTTGCAGCATACAATATGACATCTGCACACTTGTGCGGCCTACACGGCTCAGCACACTGGTTCCTCATGAGCCTGTTTTTGTTTGTGGCAAAACACTGCCATCTGTGCTGAGCAACTTCTAGACTATGACTGTGGTCACTAAACTGAGCTCACAGCAGCTCCGGGCTCTGCCCGGAACTGGTTCCACCATCGCCTTTTCACCTCTGGGCATGTTATGCTGAGGGCCACCGGGCCATCTCCCTTCCTGGAGAGTTGTTCTTAGGGGCGAATATTCCATAGACTCCCCTCAACACACACTGAAGAAAAAAGTAAACCCATCTCTTTCCTTTTGTAAAATCTCTAAAATACTTTCTTACACCATTCTTGGAGCTTGTTTGTTGAAATCTCTGAAGAAAAAGAGAAAATGGGAAAACAAACAAACAAACAAACAAACAAAAACAAATAAAAAACAAACCAAAACACTGAATCCCCTTCCCCTCCATGGCTCGGAAGGAAAATAAAGTCTCTATGCCAGGTTTCTGAAGGAAAGACTTGGAGTGTATCTAGCATCTTTTCCAGTTACAGGCTCAGAACCATAACAGTGACCAAGGCATTGCCCAAAGGGGGCAGAAACTAACCTTGGTCTTTGAAATCACAGCAATTTTGGATGCCTAGGGTGTGCTTTGAATGTTTGAAGACTGTAGCAGGCAGTTCTTTGGGGCTGTCTTCTGGAACCGTTCCACCCTCAGCAGGAAGGAAGCAGGGGAGAAGGCACCCTGAGCCCGCAGCATGAATGCTGGGCAGGTGCCAGGCACCAGGTGACACAGAGAGCTCTGTGCTGCAAGTTCCACAGGCAGTTTCCAACCAGTGACTCGAGGTACAGACTCCAAACAAAGTGGAATTGTGGAAGAAGCAATAGTAGCTCCAGGGAACCAGGGAGTGCAGGGTGGTGACTGAAGCTCCCGGCATGTCAGCTGGACATGGTGCTGTATGTGGGAAACCTGTGGAAGCTATGGAGTGCACCCCCGTCCCAGAATTCTCCCTTCTGTGTCAGACACCCTCGGTATGTGGGCACCACCCATACTGCTCGCTTAGGTCCTGGTCTTTCGTGTTGCCAGGCAGATCTGAGAACCTTTCACGTGTGAGCAAATGGTAGCATGATGGCTGGGATGACTTGCCCAAAGCCTGGATGCCCAATTCAACTTCCTGGAAAGCCCCTGCCCTCCTGTCCTGTCTCCTGTCCTGGTGCCCTCAGCCATTGTCCTCAGAGGCATTTTACTCTGAGATCTTGGGCACACTGCCCCTGCTCACTGCTCTATAAGTGCTGCCAACGCCTGGTTTGTTTGTTCACCTCCACCCTCCTCTCTACAAGGCAGACAGGAGAAGACCCCCTACTCCCTTAGCAGATGTGACAGCATTGCTAACTGACAGTGAGGCATAATTAGCAGCTGAGTCCCTCTGCCTGCAACCTTTCTACCCCGTTCCCACGTTCCCTGTCAAGCCGGGCTCCAAGGCACATAGATAATTCATGGGTATGCTCTGCATGCAGGCAGACAGAGACTGTCGGGAACGCATGTAGGAAGGAGTCAAGCTGGAGGGTGGGTGGCTTCCCTTCCAAAAGAGTACTTTGCCCCCGGCAGGCATAGCTGACTGCTGACCAGTCAGAGAGACCATTTTGCCAAGAAGAGCCGCCATGTTTGTGAAGTCTTGGCTTCTGCAATTCCTGGGTAGCTTTTCAGTCTCTGGAGAGAGGACAGCAATGGATGGTGGGCTCTGTGATTACCTGTGATGACCGGCTCCCTGTCAGCCTGATACTCAGAGCAGAGACATTCCCCTTCTAACATGCAGGGCATAAACATTTGACAATACCACGAGGTCTCAGAAAACTGGCCAACCTCTCTTTCTGTGTGAGTGTGCATGTGTGTGCACGTGTGTGTGTGTGCTTTCCTCCTGTGTCTGTGAATATGGATGCCATCTCTGTGTGTCTGCAGACACATCTGGGAATTCACCCTTGAGTGTGTGGGCATGCATGTGCACACTTGAGCATGTTAATGTGGGTGTGAATACATGTGAATAAGTCCAGCCAATCGGTGAGCCAGTGAGAGACCCTGACTCAAACAGTAAGGTGGAGAGTTTCGAAGGAAGACACCCAGTGTTGTCACACACACACACACACACACACACACACACACACACACACACGCAAAACCAAGCACACATGCACACACTTATATAACACACACGTGCACTCATACATATACATATACACATACACACATAAAAAACCAAACACCCGTGCACATGTATACACACACATGCGCACACATACACAAAATCAAGCACATATGCACACACACATTTATACATATATACACACACGTGCACTCATACATATATACATACATACATACTCACATGCACTCATATATATACATACACGCTTACACACACAAGCACAAACACAAAACCAAACACACATGCACACACATATATACACACACACACAAACATGCATTCACACACATACACACATGCACACATATATACACATATATACACGCATGCACACACATGCACACACGTACACACTCACACACACACTTGTTGTGGCAGGGTCAAGTTCCTTTCTCTCTCATCTCACCACCTCTAGATTGATTGCCACTGAGATTTTTAGTGTAGTGGGCAACTGTATCTTTTCTTTCTCACTTTTATTTAAGCACACGGAGTGTAAGGTAAAATCTCTGAAAGAGAGGTTCGCAGAGTTGCCGTTTCACCAAGGGAAGTGTTTTGCCTTCTTATTCTTTCATGGAGAATCATTCATAGGGGAAAATGGGCAGTAAAGCATTTCTCCTAAAAACTTTGTGGAGTCAGATCAGGTGGGTCACATTCTCAATGAGCTCAAACGAAACTTTGTCTACCAAATGTTCCTGTTCATCGCTTGTTATTTAGAAGACTAATGATGAGAGTTTGAGGAGTCTTTCAGATGGAACTCAGGAGCTCATGTTTAATATTTGTGGTGTAGAAAGGTCTAAATTGGAATCTCCAAGGTCAGGGAAGAGACGCACACAGAAACGGGTTCTGGGCATTGGTCAACCTCATGCGAATCCCACGGGATGCTTGGCTTTAATTGCACATTTTATGAGAGTGGAGGCAACTCCCAGAAAATTGAGAATGCTCACGTCCCTGGCTGACTCGAACAATGCATCTCATTTACTTTGAGGATGACAGACTTTGGTGCACGGAATGGCTCACCTTAAGTTTGCACCTTATACCACATGGTGTATACTTGGATTAGTTACTTTCTGTGGTTGTGACAAAGGGAACATGTAGAAGGAATGGTTTATTGGGGAGTAAGGTTCCACAGAGACAAGAGTCCACCGTGATTAGGACCATGACAGCAAGCAGTGGGCAGGAGCAGGAGCTGAGGGCTTGCATCTTCACAGGCAAGCGTGAAGCAGACAGTGAAATGAAAGCGGAGCCAAGCTTTGAATTCTCGAAGCCCGCACCCAGCAACTCCTTCTCCCAGCAAGGCCACACCTCCTACACCTCCACAAACAGTACCGTCAACCCGGAAAGTACCATGAACACCCATGAGCCCATGGGGGGCATATCTCCTCCAACCACCACAGCACCGTACACTCTATGTCATGAAGTCCCTGTGCTGAGGGGTAGGGGTTGTGTGTCAGTCTCTCACAGCTGACCGTGCAGGGCCTCACTGTTGTTGTGGCTTAAGTGTGAGATGCCCCACAAGCTTGTGTGTTTGAACACTTGGTTCTCAAATCAGGGCGCAGTTTGGGGCAGTTGTGGAACCTTCGGGGGAAATGTGGCCTAGTTGGAGAAAGTGCGTCTCCGGGGAGGCCAACCGAGAGGCTACAGCCTGGTCCTGCTCCCTGCCTCATCTATGATCTGTCTGGATGTGAAAAAGCAGCTTCATGCTCCCGCTTGCCATGTCAGCCACCCCACCACGATGGACTGTGCATCCCCAAACTGTGAGCCAAAAGAAAGCCTTTCTCCCTTAAGTTGTTTCTAGATGGGTGATTATTTGTTCCTAACAACGAGAAAGGGAGCCAGTACAATCTAGTCCCTAAGTGTCTTCCACCACATGGTGGGGTGTGCCCAGCCACATCCCACCCACAAGGGTTCACCTGCGTCATGGCCAGCCCTAAGCTGTCATTGTTGACATCATTGTGCTGACAGGAGCTGTAGTGTCCAGACAGACAAGATGTGGGCCACAAAAACTCAGCCTGAAGGGACCACCTGTGTAAAAAAGTAGAAAGAGCCTTCCTGCAGATGTGGGTGTTTGCAGAAGCCCTTGAAGATCAGATGACATTTAGACAATCATGGAGGTGGAAAAGGTCGTATGCTGGGAGACAGCAAGGCAGAAGAGTGGAGGTTGGAGAAGACTGTCTGAGTTTTTGTTGCCAGCACGGCTCATTTGTCTGTGTGTGTTAGTAGTCTTGAGGAGCATGGTCCCTGTTAGACCTGCTCTTTGAACATATCCTTCCATCCTTTATGTTCTGTGCAGGCTCCCGCCCTGGGGGACACTGCTGTGTGCCCATGTCACATTAGAACTCCTGCTGGTGAGAAGGTCAGTAAGAAGCACAGGGGACCGTGGCCTCAGTGGCTGGAGAAGGCAAAGGACTTTGGCTGCAGCTAGAGCAGGGACAGGTAGAAGAGAGGCAGGGGTGGGGGTGGGGTGCTCTCTGCCCAGAGGCTGTTTGTTATTCATAGAGGAAGGCAAACTTTTGAAGAAGCAAGATAAATGTTCCATGTAATTGCACAAGTTTTCTTGTCAAATTAAAAACATGAACGGCATGGCAGCAGTTTTAGTATTTTTCTGCTTCATGGTTCCACCCCCATCAACGGGGAAGAGGGTGGGCAAGGAAAGGAGGGAAGGAGAAAGTGGGACTCGTGCAAAGTTAAGTTTGTAGCTTCCTGAATCAACAGACTACTCATGGGCATGAGGCACCGGAGGGGGCGAAGGGGCTCGTGAAGTCCTCGGGTACACAGGTGTACACCCACTAGCAGCGGTCACTGTGTGAGTCACTAACTGATTTTTTTCTTGGGAATACTGGAGGCAGAATGCGGGGCCTTGCACATGCTGAGCAGCTGGTACTTCTGAACTACAGCCCCATAGCTCTTTTTTATTCAGGGCCGATTGCATTATGTTGTCCCACCCAGCCTTGAACTCTCACCGACACCCAAGCCGTCCTTGAACTTAGGCTCTTCCTGCCTCCCTCACCTCAGTAGCCATGGGGATTACGAGCCTGTGCCACCAAGAAGACCAGACCTGATTTTGCCATTCAGCCCAGGCAGCAAGAAAACTGTAACAGGGGCTGACGATATGGTCCAGTAATGTGTTTGCTTCAATATCATGAGGACTGCCTGGAGGAGATCCCAGCACCAATATAGCAAGCCAAACTTCCTACAAATGCCTGTGACCTTGGCCAGCTCAGGAGGTCCTTGTGTTGCCTTTGGAGGAGTGTGAAGTGTCACAGTGCCAATCACAGCCCAGACTTCTGACCCAGAGTCTTCACTCCATAGAACTGGCACCCTATGGATGGGGTGTGGGTGTACCAGGGAGGGAAGGTGTTGGCCTTTGCTCCTGCGTTCCTCAGATAGGCTCACAGCTGGCACTCTGAGACCTGGACTCATGGTGGCATGATGGTATCAGTCAGGGCAGCATTGGTAGAGAAAGAGAGAGATCCGATGGCCATCTGATGGAGCAGTGAAGTCACAGTGGCACCCAGTTGCTTTTGGGCATGGATACAAAAGCGCTTTAAAGGGCAAAGGGTATTTTTCAAGAAATGATAGCCATTTCTGGAGGAACATGATTTGCAATTCCAGCTACTCTGGAGGCTGAGGCAAGAGGATTGCAAGTTCAAGGATGGCCTGGGATATGGGAAGCTTATGAAACCTTGACTGAAAATAAAAATAAAATACAAACAGAGCTGAGGGCATATAGAACTGAGGGGCAGGGCACTGGCTAGCATGCAGTGGGCTGGCTCCAATTAAAGCAAAACAAAACAAAACAAAACAAAACAAAACAAAACAAAAAAACACCGAGAAGTGCCAAAACAATTTCACAGTCAAAACAAACAAAACACACACACACAACAAAAACAAAAACAAAAGAAAGAAACCTTGGTCTTAGCCACTGTCTTATATGAAAGCCGTTTCCCCTTAGCTCTTCCAGGAAAACTGACGAGACATCTGCCACTCAAGAGGCCCCAGGCCACGGCAGTGGCCGTTATAGAGGCCTTGGTGACTCTTGAGGCCAGGGATGCAGAGACTCGGAAGACACACTGAGGACAGTGAATGGGCCCTCGTCACAGAGCTGGGTGGCTGGATGAGAGCAGGAAGGCCAGCTGAGGACAGGAAGGCATGCCCTGTTGTCAGTCTCTTCTCCATGCCCAGCCAGGAGATGGATCCCAAACCCCTTGATTGTGAACTTGATGGGATTTGGAATTGCCATGGAAGCACTTCCCAGATGTGTCTGTGAAGGTGTTTCCAGAATGACCTAACTGAAGAGAGAAGAACCATCTGAATGCGGCTCCTTCCCACCAGCTGGGCCCTACACTGAGTGAAGAGGAGTATGGACTGGGGGTCAACATGCTGTTCTTTCTGCTTCCAGACTGGGTGCAGTGTGAGCAGCTGCTTCAAGCTCCAGCAGCCATGTCTGCCACAGCTTACTGGGTGACAGGCCACTGGCTGGGTGACAGGCCACTGGCTGGGTCATAGGCCACTGACTGGATGACAGGTCACTGACTGGGTCACAGGCCACTGACTTGATGACAGGTCACTGGCTGGGTGACAGGCCACTGGCTGGGTGACAGGCTACTGACTGGGCGACAGGCCACTGACTGAGTGACAGGCCACTGGCTGTGTCACAGGCCACTGACTGGATGACAGGCCACTGACTGGATGACAGGCCACTGGCTGTGTCACAGGCCACTGACTGAATGACAGGTCACTGACTGGGTCACAGGCCACTGACTGGATGACAGGTCACTGGCTGGGTGACAGGCCATTGGCTGGGTGACAGGCCACTGACTGAGTGACAGGCCACTGGCTGGGTCACAGGCCACTGGCTGGATGACAGGCCACTAAGTGACAGGCCACTGACTGGATGACAGGTCACTGGCTGGGTGACAGGCCACTGGCTGGGTCACAGGCCACTGACTGGATGACAGGCCACTGACTGGGTGACAGGCCACTGGCTGGGTGACAGGCCACTAAGTGATAGGCCACTGACTGGATAACAGGTCACTGGCTGGGTGACAAGCCACTGGCTGGGTGACAGGTCACTGGCTGGGTGACAGGTCACTGGGCTGATGGCTTCATCCCCTTCCCCACAGGCACTGGATACTGTCTTGGACCCTGTGTCCAAGAAGTCACTGCTGCTGGCTAGTACTAATGGCTAACCCATCCCAGCCAGAGGCTGCCCAGTTACATGGGCAAGTTTTCCAAAGACACTTTGGTGTTCTGGCTGAAGCCCACAGCTGTCTGAACCCCAACTTTCAGAAAAGACATACTGTCTCCCCATTGGGATTTCACTGACCGTTGCATGATGACCCCCCCCCCCCCCCACACACACACACTGGGAAGCTTGCAAAGATTCTGGGTTCATCCCACAGCCTCTGCACTGTATGAGAAAAAGAAAATGAATTAGGCCTATTTAAAACATTAACTCAACATGGTTATGGGACTAGGCTATTAATTTAAAAGTCTACAAAAAACAAAAAATAAAATAAGATTATGGGAAGGGTAGAAAGACAAAATATCACAAGTTTTCTCTCATGTAGAATTGTAGAATCTAGATTTAATTATATATAATATACATAAACACAATGTGTGTATGTGTGTGTGTATATGTGTGTGTGTGTGTGTGTGTGTGTGTGTGTGTGTGTGTGTGTTGGAAATAGAACGGGGACTATCTGATAGCAGAAGGGTCCAAAGAGATAGAGCAGAGGGCAAGAGTTGGTAATGGGAGGTGAATACAAACAAGGTACAATTACGTATATGAACTTCATATTAAAATCTATTTTTGTACACTAACTAAAAATTTAATTAAAGAATAAAGAACCCCCTCCAACCATTATTTTCCATGGCTCAGTAGAAAACTTTTAGAGCTAACATCAAAAGCACAGTGATGCCTACCCTGTGAAAGAAGAGGACAGAAGACAAGTGCAGGCATCAGTGCTCGGAGACCTTAAAGAATTCTCAAAACTCAAGGGTAAAATAACCAAGCAGTCCAAATGGAAACTATGCAAATGTTGTGGAATGTTTGTTTAACTAGGCAAGGATTTGTTACATTTGTCTATGTTGCAGAAAGTTACTTTTTTTTTAACTATGTGAAGTTGTGTTACATTTGTTTATGCTGCATTTGTTTAATTATTAAAGATGTATTGCTGTTTTACCTTGCATAGTTGGTCTGATACAAAGGCAAGTGGCCAATAACTAGGCAGCAGAGGGATAGGCAAGTCTGGGGGTGGCAGAATTCAGGCTTGAGAGAGAAGAAGAAAGGAGAGAACCAGGGAGAAAGGGAGGGAGATGCCAGGGCAAGCCAGCTAGCCAGCTGCTGGTCACCCAGGCATGGATGAAGCAATGAAAGTAGGACATACAGAATGAAAGAAAGGTAAAAAGCCCCGAGGCAAATCCTAGATGAAGAGAAACAGGTTAATTTAAGTTATAAGAGCTAGTGGGACAGGCATAAGATAAGGGCAAGCACTCATAACTAATATTCAGTCTCCAGTCTCCGTGTTACGACTCTAGGTCAAAGAAAGCCTGCTATAGGCAAAGCCACAGTGTTGCATGGACACACAGATGGTTAATAAGCAAACAATGAGAAACGTGACTTTGTTGGCTGTAGTGCAAAAGTGTGTGAAACTTGGGGAGCAGCCCGAATGCGCCTGTCACCACAGCTGAAGGAAGAAGACAGCCCAGGCTGCGGAGGATGGGCCATTGGTGTTGCTTGTGGACATCAAATATCACAACCACACTGAATAGTTTGTCCACACCTCATAAAACTGAATATTCAAGTGGTAGGCAACCTAGCAATTGTGCTCCTGGGTGCATCTCCCAGAGTAGTGATAACTTATGTTCACACAGAAACCTGTACATGGGTGTTTATTACAGCTTGATTCAGAGCAATGCCAGTTTGAACAAGCTGTGTAACACAGTCACATGGAGTAGTATTTAGCAATTAAAAGTAGCAAA
>NC_048599.1:3454103-3470560 GCF_003668045.3 Cricetulus griseus | reverse complement strand
TGTGTGTGTGTGTGTGTGGTGTGTATGTTTGTTCAGATGCCCAAGGAGGCCAGAAGAGGGTGTTGGCCCTTCTGGATCAGTTGTTACAGGCCGTTGGATCTGCTCAAGCAGTACTCAGTCTTAACCACTGAGCCCTACTTCTGTCCCCTTGCTCACCGGTTCCGTAATTTTAACACTTGGGAAGTTGATGCAAATGGGTCACTGATGTGAACGGCCTGTGAATTTGCATTTTCCCACTTATAATTCCCTTGAGATCCATTCAAGATCACATATGTTTGTTCCACTTAATCTCAACAAGCAGTGAAAAACGTGATGGCTTTTCAGGACTAGGGGAGTTGAGGAATTTTTCAGATGCAAGGCAGGTGGCCAGCAAGGGGCTCAGGGTGTGAGTGAGAGGGTGTTGGTTGCTGAAGAGAGGGTGTAGCTGTGAGGGAGCTGTTTTCAGTTAGATGCATGAACCTATGCATGTGACAGAATCATGGAGTTAAACACAGGCATCGCACAGGTGTCATGGCCACGAGTGATGTGAGTGCTGAGAGGATGGCAGTCAGGTTCAGGCTCCAATTTGATGAGACTGTGGGAGAGGTGAGTAAATGCTGTCTGAGTCTAGTCTTCGTGGTTCCTGTAAATATCCCCCAGACTGAAAATGTCTTTAAAGGGGCAGTGAGGCTTAGTGAGAGTGGCTAACCTCAGGGTGTGTCTTGGTAGATATGTCTGATGAGGAAAGGATAGCATAGTCTTGGTTGCTCACGCCTACCTGCTTAGTGTCCCCTGGACAGGGTCTTTGATCTGTTATGGTTAAATACAATAAAATAAAATATTTTTATAAGATGAAAAGTAAGTAACTTGCATATATGGAGATTGATACTATTATTCAAGCATTTTATATTATCCTGCCACCTTAATGAAAGTCCTAATGTTGACATTTCTTTCTTAGTATTTTTGTGAGGAAAAGATTTATGTAATGATGAGATGGGTGGAGGACACAAATTTATGGGGCTTCCTTGGGATGCGTTATTTATTTAATTATTTAGTCAGGGGTCTCACTCTGTAGTTCTGGGTGGCCTGGAACTTGCTGTATAAACCAGGATGGCCTCAATTCACAGAGACCCACCCACCTGCCTCTCTCCCAATTGTTGGGATTAGAAGTATATGTCACACTCCTGGCTTGCACTTCCAGCTTGATGGGTAGCTTTTAATTGTCAACTTGTCACAGCCTATAATCACTTGAGAAAACTTCACCTGAGGAATTGTTTAGATTGGATTGCCCTGTGGGATTGTCTGTGAAGTATTGTATTGGTTACTAATTGGCCCAGCCCGCTGTGGGTAGCACCAATCCCTAGGTTGGGCCCTGAACTGTGTCAGGGTGAAGAAAGCTGGTTGATCCAGCAAGCAGGAAACATAGGTGTCTTCATTTCTCTCTGCTTCAGACTGTAGATGTCCTGTGACCAGATGCCTAGCTCCTCCCGCATTGACTTCCTGCAATTATGGACTGTAACCTAGAATTGTAAGCCAAACAAACCCTTTCCTCCCTATGTTGCTTTTGGTGGCTGTTTTTTTTTTTTTTTTTATCACGGCAACAGAAATGAAACTCAAACAGGAAATAACCTGACAGCATGAATCAAGAGAGAGAGAGAGAGAGAGAGAGAGAGAGAGAGAGAGAGAGAGAGAGAGATCTGAAAATAACCACGACTGAAAATCCCTTAGCCCAGCAATCCAACTTCTAGGAATTTATCCTAAGAAAATAATTGGACAAGCGTGAAAAGATGCATGTATGTGCTTACTAATGAGTGCTGGGTACAGTAGTGAAAAATGGGGGAGGAAGCAAAGCATCTGAAATGGAAAATTGGCTAAACAAGTTGTGGAAACAATTGAGACAGATATGGCCATTAACAATTCTGTGGCCGCTCTGTTAGAGGGAGGTCATTCCAACACTGTGGACTTGTGCTCTGCCACTCGGATGAGTAGTGTTTCTTTGAAAAGCATCAAGGCTGTGTGTGCATGCATACAGCAGGATGGAGAGAGGCTCAAACTCTAGCTGGCTTAAGTGTGAGTCTTTCAGCTTGTTATGCAGTAAGAGATGCACCCCTTTGGGTATGAGTAATTATTTTCCATAATGATTACTTATGAACATAAAGATAATAAAGTCTCTTGAGTTATTGTTATGAGAGAACCTTATTTTATTATCATCTAAATTTTCCATTTTTTTATCGCATGGAGAAACCTGAATGAAAGCAGCAGCATTTATTGAGATATGATGAAGAATGATAACCCAGTTCCAAGCACAGAATGAGATTACCCTACATTCAGCTCCTGTGGCTGCTCCTGCCAGAAACTCGGGGTGTGTAGGAGGGCTACCCATAAAAGAGTAGGAGATAGGCACTGAGTTAAGCCAGAAGGAGGGCATTGCCTATTGAGTTGGGTCAAGAGCTGGGCTCTCAGCAGGCAGGGAACATAACCACTACAGTCTGTTGCGTTAGTTACTTTTTTTATTGCTGTGATAAAATACCATGACTAAGGCAACTTATAGAAGGGTTTGTTCGGGGTTTATGGTTTCAGAGGGCTAGGGTCCATAACAGCAGGGACCACATGGCAACAGGTGGCAAGCATGGTGGATAGAGATGGGAGCTGAGACTTAAGGGCTCACATCTTGAGCTGCAAGTCGGAAGCAAAGAGCCAGAGCTGGGTATGGTATGAGGCTTTGAAAACCAGCCAACATTGTGCTTGTCAGAGTCAGAAACTCTCCCCTCTCTCACAGGTGACTTGAGGGTCCCCCAGAGCAAAGGTGGGTAATTCCTAGCCTTCAAGCTCAACATGATCTCTGGTCTTGTTCTCTTAGAACCATCAAGCAAGGACTTCCAGGCTGCAGGAGGTGCAGTAGGGGAGATTCAGTGTGACTGAGTTTGGCCAGGTAAGCTGGCATGCCCTAACCGTGAGGGCCTGTCTCATGCATGCTTCTTGTGTGTGTCAGGTTTTCTGTGAATCATGGCAGACACAGAAGGATAATGGCCACAGATGATTGCCCAAAAGGAAATCCTACTTAATATTTAATAAGCAATATCTGTGCCATTGTCTTATGGGCCACGTGGGCTTCATTGTAGAAGCTCCAGTTTGGTAAGGAGATCACTGCAGCCCTGACCTCCTCTGGAGACTCCTTAGCCCCAGCAAGGCCCTTTCCACTCCTATCCAACTCTTTTTGGAAGGAGTTTTGCTTGCACAGCTCCCTGAAGTGTATGGTGCCATGCTTCCTGCTCACAGTCTCACAGCCTCTCTGTGAAGGAGTCTGAAGCAAAGACTCCAGGTCAAAGCTACCAGACACCTGCTACACTTCTCACAGTGCTCTGTCCCTCCTTGGAAGGATTTGAGCTTAGCTTTGTTCACAAGGAATTGGTTTTCCTGGAACCAGCTGAGTTAGAGATGGCCCAGCCATGGGGAGCTCACCAACATCCCATTCCCATAGCCAATGACTGTTAAGGTGGAAGCTTCACCCCAGTCACTGGCATCCGTATATACCTAAAGAGTCTGAGATGTTATGATGAAAGCTTTGCCCTATTTGCTGGCATCCATAAACCCAGAGAGTCTGGGATGTTATGGTGGAGTTTCTACCCAAGCCCCTCTCCCCTGGCTCCCTCCAAACCCTGCTGCATCTCAGAAAGTCTGCCAAATGATTACCCCTGCCCCAGAGATGCTCAAGACCACCCCTACAGGGTATTTAAACTGCACCCCCCCAAAATCATACTCTGTGGTTTTTCCAGTCTCCCCTTCCCGTCTCCTCCCTGGGGGCTAGAAGGCCATCCGGGAGCATTGCATCCATTAAATGTGGGCTTTTTCTAATTCTGTTTGATTTGGTCTGATTTGGATTGCTGCATCAGGTGAGAATCTTATGGGGTGTAGAAACTTTTCAATGACCTCAACAGAAAGATGGACTTCCAGCTGCAGGATCCAGGATTCCAGCTGCAGGATCCAGGATTCCAGCCAGGAGAGCTGAAGACCTGAGTTCCTGACTGCTTTGCCATTGGGCCCTCTGTAAGGATTTGCAGTGTGTCTGGTTCTCCTGGGGCCTCTTGGTGTGTCTAGGGCTATGCTTCCCCCTGACTACACTTGGGACCCCTGAACTCAATGAGGGAGATGAGTGAGTGATCACTCTCCAGGTGAGTGATGCTGTTCACACAGAGCAGAAGCAGCGTGAGGTACTCAATAACCTATCCAATGGAAGCCCGTAGATGAGCTCCCAGACTGGGCATCTTCCTGGGGATCCGCTTGTACCTAGGTGTGACAGAGTTCTGGCTCTATGCCAGGACAGATCAGTGACCAGGACACAGCCCTACCTGAGTGATTGCTCCATGCTCGATGCTGACACTCCTGATTTCCAGCCTGGAGCATCAGACTGAGCTACTCCAGGAACATTCCCTGGCTCAGGAGCCAGAGCACACAGAGAGGTGCTAATGACCATGGTGGCTAGCCTAGAGGAAGGGGCACAGGCAATCTTGGTGATCTTAGGGGCAAAGAGCTCTTCCCAGGGGACAGAGAATCATTCCAGGGGACAGAAGATCTCCTCAGGGTACAGAGAATCCTCCCTGGGACAGAAAAATCCTCCCAGGGGACAAAGAATCCTCCCAGGGAAGAGAGAGTCCTCCCAAAGGACAGAGTCCTCCTAGGGGAGAGAGGGTCCTCCCAGGACTGATAATGCCTTTCTAGTACCTTCTGTGCACACGCCCATCCTGTCACCACTCCTGGAGCACGCAGCTAAATAAACATTATGGAAAATAATGAATGTGACACCTGAGTCCAGCAACCATCACCTGAAGTAAACTGGCCTCAGGAAAGCCATATGTGTGCCACTCATTTGTGACACTCTCATTCCCACAGTGTCCCACCCTGCATAGTGACAATATGTGGGGTTTATGCCCATCTTTTTATGTCCTCTGCCTAACGCGGTGTTAACACTTGATAGCAGCCCAAAAGAATCAACGTAATTACCCAAACAAATTAAGATGGCATCGTGTCACCAATCAGAGGACTGTAGCTTCACTGACCCGGTGATGCCTGGGAGTCTACAAATTAGTCAGCTGTCAGGGATAAGCCACTGCCCTTGTTGCTCCATCTTAAATAATTGATAACCACTCTTTTCCACGAGCAAACAGCTGTATCGGGGTTTAATACTATTCCTTCCGGCCAGTCCTGAGCTAACCAAATGAGCTTGCCTTGGGTGTGCATTGTGTGACAGGGACATGAGGGTGGGGTGCTGCCTTGCAAGCCCAGTGCAGGAGCCCTGCTACCCCATGGGGTAGCAGCACCTGCAAGCCAGGAGGAATGAGGAGAGCATATGTGGACAGTGAACGTTCAGTCTGTGCTGGGCAGTGGAGCTAAAAAGAGTATGTGAAATGGCTGTGCCCAGTTTGTCTAAGAGTTGCTTTGTCATCAAAGCTCCAGGAATTAAATTTGGGTATACCGCCACCAGGTGGCAGCGTGCACTCTTAAAAATATGTTCTGTTCAAATCTATCCTATGTGGGGTATTCTGGGCGGAGGAGGAGAGTCTGAGGTTCCCAGGCATTGTGGAGTTCAGAGGCTCAGGGAGTGACAGGAGGTCATCGTTTACAATCTGTCACGAGGAACGGTCACTTCAAATGATGGGGAGATAGCAGAGAAAAACCACCATACTAACTCAAACCTCTAATTATTATTGTAGTTTTAAAATTAATGGAAATAGATAATAAAACAGCTGTTAAGAAAGCAAGAAATATGTTATGTTCAGCTATGAAACGAAGCAAAGGTTTTCAAATTCCTTTTAGCTTGTGTGACCAAAATTCCAGGACAAAGCAAGGGTCCCATAAATAGAAAACGAGAAGAGCTTTCCTGGTTGACGTGGAAATGAGGCACAGTGAAGACTTCCACACAGGCTGGAGTGGGGCTTGCTAGGCACTAGTGCTGCACCTTTCTGCCTGCACCTGCCTCATGTTCCAAATGTCTCTGCTGTCTCTTGCCACTAGGGAACCTCATACTCAACACTCTCCAGGTTCCTCGGCCGCCTGGGACTCCTCTCTTGTATTCATGCAGCCCCCACTTTCTATATACTTGGAGCCTGAGGACTACAATGGACCAAACTGCAACCTGAGGCTGCCTGGCAACCTTAGCCTTAAGGGCTGGAGGAAGGTGTATGGCCTCAACCTTCCAACTCTACACATGGCTCAGCTGCTTCCTGGCCTCTGGCCAAGCAGACCCAGGTCCTTCCTGTCATGGGTGTTCAGTTTCCTCTAAAAAGAGAGGGAGAGGATGAAGGAGTTGGTGCAGTGACTGGAAGATGGAGAAGACACTGTGACCTTGGGGTTCACCCTCATCACAGCCAGCTCAGCCTCACCCTCTCTCAACAGTTCCCCACCCATCCATCACACAACATGAAATCAACTTTTCCACACTTTCATGCAGAGAATGAGGGAAAGAACCACAGCCACACTGTTTTAACAACACTGCCGCTATGCTGTTAGACACCGAGTGTGTCCCCTCGGCTGTCCCCTCGAGGCCTTTGCCTTTGCGTTCAGTAAGATTCTAAATGCTTCTATTTAACCAACGCATTTTAAGACTTTTTTGTCTTCAGGTGGATGATGCTTGCCAGAAGGATCATGCTAAAGACTTCTGGCAGTCATGTCCCTTTCCATACCCACTCTCTGACATCTTTATTGCTTTCACTGGCAACGAACCCAACCCAGAATGTCACCCCCTTCTGCTGAAAGTATCATTGGCAAGGACAGCCTTCCATAGCCCTGACTGCTGGGCCCAGCAGCACAAATGTTTGTAATGGCTCATGTGTTGACTGATGCTTTCCAACTACACATTATCCCCATTTGCTAGTTTGCCAGATGCTTCCAGAGTATATGAGAATGCCAGTTTCATTAGGGTGCCGCCTGCACTAGGTATTTCCACTAAACACATTTTAATGCTACTTTAATGGGCAAAGGGGACCTGCTGCCTGGCTTAACTTCCATCCATCAGGTGGAGTGCCCCAGACTCCAGAAACCAGCAGGGAGATCACGCCCCATGGAGGTGCCCAACAGCTGTCCTCTCTAGGGAATGCCAGGTGTGACTCTGCCTCCCTGCCCCCATTGGAAAACAGACTTCTCATTCCTTCAGCTCTACAAAGGAGACTGCCTGCCCCCAGCTTGATCAGCTGGTGACAGTGACAGTCCCTCCTACTCCCCTACCTGGTATGATGCAACCTTGTGTGTGCTTCAGAGGCTTAGAAAACCTGAGAGCTAATATTACAACTTCACAAGGAGACCCCCGTGGTTCCAAAGCCAAGAGAGGAACCAAGAACAAAACGGTATGACACCTCAGATCTTTCTCTCATTTTTTTTCATGTTCCCAGGTCAAGCATGAAGTGAGCCCTGTGACCATTCAGCTGGAGTCACTGGACAGTCCATGGTCCTGTAGGATCAGATTACCAGATCCCCTGGGAGGAGCCAGGCACACAACTGGCACATTATCAGACTCAGAGAAAGGGGACACCACACAGTGGAGGCCAAAACCGCACCCCAGGGCATTTCCAGTGTCAGCATACCTTTCCAAACAGTAGGAAGAAGCAGAGATGGGGATAGCAGGGGAGAATCAGGTTTGGGGAGGACAGACAGAGAGAGTACTGGGAGAGTCAGTTGAAATCTCTGCGATGAGCTAGAAACCTAGAGCAATGGAAACTCCCAGGAATCTATGAGGGTGACCCTAGCTAAGACTCCTAGCAATAGAGGATATGGATCCTAAGTTGGCCATCTCTAGTAACCAGGCAAGACTTTCAGTGAAAGGACTGGAACACCAACCCAGACACAAAACCTTTGACCTACAATTTGTCCGGCCTATAAGATGTGCTTGGATGAAGATAGCTCAGAAATTGTGGGAGTGGCCAACCAATGACTGGCCCAGCTGGAGACCCATGCCACGAGAGGGAGCTCTCTCTTGAGGGCTAGGACCCAGAGGCAGGATACCCCAGAGACCCTGTTCTTTAACAGGTTGAAGAAAACCTGCCAGGCTTTAGTGTTTCTTCTGCTTCTTATTGGAGCTTTGACAGAAAACCTCCAAGTCTCTTACTTTTGAGAACTTGGATTTTAACTCTCTTTTAAAGACCAGGGTAAAATCCACTTATGAAAGTTCCTGAGCACACCCCCACCCACACTATCGCACGATAGCTTTGGCCTCAGTTGTAGTATTTTCTACTTGGACAGGAGAGCTGGTTTCCTTTCCAGAAGTTACTATGTGCACTTCATTGCCTTGCCAGGGCTGGTGAAGGAGATGGAATTAATTTGCAATATCACTTTCTGGGAACTAACACTAAAGGGGAAGATCACAGGAGACCAGGAGATCACTTTGTTGCTGAGTTATTTATTGGAGACACTACTTGACTGAACCCCTGGCATTTTCTTATTCTGCAAATGATCGTTTTCTAGCCCTTGGGCTCCATCTTCTGAGAATGGTACAAGTAAGGTCTCAGACAACATGCTCTATTAAAACACTTCACCAATACATTAAAAAAAATTGATGCTGCTTTGCAATGTATCGGGATTAAGATACATTTTTCAAGACAGTCCTAAAGATTTTCCCCCACGGCTCTTCCCCTGGAGGCAACCCTGCCCCCAGGATCTATAACCATCTGAGTGTCTGTGTCCTCTATAATGCTTGCAAGCTCCAAATCACAGGCAGGTTGTTAAAAACTGTGCCCGGAGGCCTCTCCGCCTGTTAAGGCGTATACATGTTTTGTTTGGTTGAGAGGAATAAAGCAATTAAATCGGAAGGGTTCTGTTTAGATGGGAGACAGTGCAATACCACTGGTGCTGTCTCAGAGGACAGAGAAAAGATCTGATGCAGAAAACACAGGGCAATGCAGGGAAGTGGGGACAAGCCTTCCTGAGCCCTCTCTGGTCCCTCATCCTCCCCAGTCAGGTGCTGGGGGTGGGAGGTTGTTTAGTTGATGCTTTCCAAAGGCCTCAGGCAGAGGGAAGTCAGGGACACTGGAACACAGGGGTTTCAGAAGAGAAATAGAAGTTGATTTCAGATGTTTGAACTTAATGAAACTCAGATGGCGACAGTGGCAGTTTCCAGTGCATGATTGGCCACTGGGGACACTCCAGGAGAGCTGTGTTCCTGTAGGGCTTCAGGCTTCGCAGGCAGGGAGAATTTGTTTTGACTAATGGTGTTGTCTAAAGGAACCCTCCATTGGCTGCCTCTGATGTGTGGCCTGCCTGGGAGGCACCTGCCACTGCCCACCGTGCCTTGTTCTCCCAGGAACACCAAGAGTTCCCTGGCTCCAGGCTTGCTAGCCTAGCCTCACCCCACCATAGCACATCTTACCCCAGCCAAGCTGTCAAGGCAAGGATCCAGACAGGGCAGCCAGAGAGAGCCACAGGAATTTATCTCTGAAGCTTCCAATGACTGCACTTTGGCAGAGAACAAGTAACTTGAATTATTGCTGCATTTTCAAGTTTTTTATTGCACTGCCGAGCTGATCTGCCCATTGTAACATCGCAGGAGTCTCAGATGCAACAGATCTAAATTAGAGCCTTGGATTCTGTGTTCCATGATTCATCTCTCCACCTGCCTGCCTGTGGCCTGTGGCTCCCCCCCCCTCTCTCTCTCTCTCTGTGTGTGTGTGTGTGTGTGTGTGTGTGTGTGTGTGTGTGTGTGCACGTGCATGTGCACGTGTGGAGCCAGAGATCAACCGTGGTTTCATTCCTCTAGAGCTCTTCTCTTTGCTTTTCTAATACATTCAGCAGGGTCTCTCACTGGCCTGGTCCTCACCTATCAGGCTTGGCTGGTTGGCAAGCTGGGAGATCCTCATATTTCTGTTGCCCCAACCCCAGATCACAAGAAGATGCCACCACACAGGCTCTTCACACGGGTTCTAGGAATCAGTCAGGTCTGCACACACTTTATGAACTGTGCTGTCTCTCCAGGTCCCTAGCGACTCCTCTTCTTTGCATTTTCTTCTAAGTTCCTAGAAACAAATTCTTCCAAGGCCAGCCAGATCTTACCTCACAAGGAAGCTGCTCAGAGTCACCATGCTGCCTAGTTCATATGTCAAAGCCCTAATCTCCCAGTCTCTGTGTGACTGTTTGGACACAGGGTTTTGAGAAGGTGTCCTGGTTAGCTTTAAATGGCTGAAGGATTCCCTAGACAAGGATGGTCTGTGGGAGATTCTCTATTAATTATTAATTGATGGGGAGAGCCCAGATCTCTGTGGGCAGCAACATCCCTAGACACAGCCCTTAGTTGTGTAGGAAAACTAGCTGAGCATGAGTCTGCCCACCACCCATGGGCAGTGTCACTTCACGGCTTCTGCTTCAATCCCTGCCCTGACTTCCCTCAACCTCAACCACAGACTGTGCCCTGGAAGTGCAAGCTACACAAATCTCCCCCACTGTGGTCATGGTGTTCTGACACAGGATGGAATTAAAACAGGAAGTCATCAAGGTTAAATGAACTTAGCATGGCAGGGATCTCTCTCTCCAAAAGCTCACAGAGATGAATGACAATGTGAAGACACACTGGGACGGTGGCCACTGCAAGTTTGAAGAAGGGCCCTCTCCAAAGCCAACCTTGCTGGCTCCCAATGTTACTGGAACAGACGGAACTGTGAGAAGATGGAGGTTAAGCCATACTATTTGAGTACGGTTTGTTATATCAGCTTGAATCTGTTAGGATGTCCTAGGGTTTTGTTATGGTAGGGAAGACGGGGTCTTCTGATTCTTGTCTTCTTGAAGGAATGAATTCAGTCAAGAGCAGAGACAATTTTGAGTGTCATTTGTCAGGAGCTGAACACCTTGGGGGACAGTTTGAGCTGGGCTTTATTTATTAAAGCAAGCACTCCCGAGGGGGATTGGTGTGGGTGGCCCATGACAAGGAGCAGCCCAGTGGAACTCAGAAAAGGATTTTGTGACTATTTCAGAAGTGGGTGTCATATTCATGAGGTAAGGGGACCATTCTCTCCCTCCTAAGTCACAGTGAACTGCAATTACCCTTCAAAGTATTTCTTCCCATGATCCCTGTAAAAGATGGGTGTCAAAGTAACACTGTAAGTGAAGACATCAGGGCTTTGGAAGGTGCAGACCCTATGCTACTGCTCATGTGTGTGGGCAAATGTCCTTAGAGATGGAATAACATCACTGTAGCTTCAAGATGTTTAACCACAGAGGGACACAGCCACCAAGACCACATTCAGTTTATCTTGGTTGCCCAGGTCAAGTCCCTTGTCTGCCTGGTGTCAGGGGGAGGGGGAGGGGAAGGGGAAGGGAGGAGAGGGAGTGGGGAGGGGAGGGGGAGTCCAGCCCCCACTACAGGTGGAGCAGGATGTGCTTATTCTGCAGTTGGACACCTGGGGCATCAGACTGGGAGGCAAACTTGGGTTGTTAGCACTGTGGGGCCAGCAAGAATCCCTGGTCAGTGACCTCAGCCCCATCTTCACCTTGGGCGGGATTGTTCGAGAGTCCTGAAGAGTTTGTAGAATCCATGACCTCTGACCCTGTCAGGGATCCTGATCTTTCTCTCCACGGGGAAGATGCCCTTCAGTAGAGGCCTCCTGAGAGGGGTGACTGTCTGGATTAGTTTACCTTGTTCAACACAGATGGAAACAAGGTCCAGAAGCTGAGTGAGAGCCTGTGAGCAGAAAACACTGGCTGGGCTGATGGCACAGGGACCCAATGACATGGCTGCCACTCGTCCGTTCAGTACTTAGCAGCTGCATGCCTGCCCATAGCCCCAGTGCTGTGACTAGTCCAATCACGTCATTTGTCCCCCTAACTTGCCTTTCTGGAGATCTCCACAGGGATTGTGATCACACCTCTGCTGACATCACAAGTACCCTATGTGGACTTATGGGTTTCCAAATGAGGAGGTGTTGAAAGGCCTCACCTGTGTATCCCATTCCCTCTCTAGAAACTGAAGCAAGCTGGATCTCTCTTTGTGTAATTGTCTTTCCAGGCTCTGCAGACTCTGTGTGCACTAGGTCATTTTTTGTTTGTTTGTTTTTGTCAGCTTGACACAAGTCAGGGTTATCTGACTCAATTGAGAAAATGCCTCATTTGGATTGGCCTGTGGGAAAATCTCTGGGGGTATTTTCTTGATTAATGATTGATGTGGGAGGCCCAGCCAGTGTGGATAGTGCCAGGCCAGGGCGGGCAATCCTGGGTTCTATAAGGACAGCTGAGTAAACCATGGGGAACAAGCCAGTAAGCAGCACCCATCTGTGGCTTCTGCATCAGCTCCTGCCTCCAGGCCTCCTGCCTTGAGTGCTTCCCTCAATGGTGGGCTATGACCTGTATGCTAAATAAACCCTTTTCTCTCCAAGTTGGTTTTGGTCATGGCCTTTTATCACAGAGATAGAAACCAAACTGGGACACTACCCAGTGTCCTTGAAAAGCTCCTTGCTTATCGCTGTTTGCCCTGGAAGCATTAGAGCGTGGTCTATTCCGTGGATGGGAAAAGCATAAACCTGTCCAGTGGTGTGTTGTCAGGGCCTGAGTGAGATACAATTTGGCAACATCAAGCTATTTCACCAGCGGTTTTCTTTTTAAGCTAGAACTTGAATTAGAAGGTGGAACAAGCTAGGCAATTCTAGCAGGCAGGTCAGTATTGCACTTTACTCAAGAGTGTCATCCCTTGCAGTCTTCGCCCCCTGCTGTGAGTGGAACAAAGGAGAAGATAAAGTCTGGCTATTGGCTCTCACATTAATCTAAATCCCCAGAAAGATTGGAAGGAGAAGCAGCCAGGTGCTGGACAGTGAACTGTGCTGGCAGAGCAGGAACTTCCACAAAGATGCTGTGACAGCAGGTCAAAAGCTCCAGATACCTGTGTTCTGAGGAATAAAGTGCACCTCATGATTCAAGCCTGAGACGCCCCTGTGGGAGCTGGCATGGCTCCCCACGGGTGACCGCTGGACACCTCCATGCTGACAGCTGAGCTAATTAACAATGGTAACTGGGAAAGGTCACCAGGGGAGAACTGGGGGAAGGAGGGACTCACAGGTAAAGGGCTCTCAGTGTGCAAGGCTGACTGGGAGAGTGAGGGCCGCATCAGTGAGCTGCACATTCACACGAGAGGAGCAGAGATTGGAGTGGGGCTTAATGGGTATTTCACTTGGCCCTGGTCTTCGATGAATGAATTAAAATCAACATCAGGTTGTGCCTGAAAGCTGGGGCAGCCGAGCAACAGCTAATTGCTACAGCAGCTGAATTAGCAGGCGATCAAAGAAAGCCCGAGAATTCTTCACACAGAATAGATGGGCATGAAATTCTACCCTTTAGTGTATCAGAATGCAGAGTAAAATTAAGTCTGCTTAATTAAATTAAGTGGAATTAACCCATATGTTCGAGTCTGTCATATTAATATTTATGAGAACCTGGTCATGAAAGTATGGATTTAAGGGCTGGGTGGCTCCGCGTAGCCCTCCTCCAGGAAGTGTTTGTTCCTGTTTGTTCCTGTTTGTTCAGCTGCTCACACCACTGTCTACTGTGCTGGAACAGTCCGGGGTTGGGAGGGAGAGAGAAACAGTGAGAGACAGGGAAAGACCAGAGAGGAGCTGGAGGGAGAGGGAGGGGGAGGGGGAGGAAGGAGGAGAGAGACAGAGAGACAGAGAGAGACACACAGAGACACGAGCTTGCTGCTCCTACTGCCCCATCAGGAGTAGAGGTGGGGGATACATTTTGCCCAGCTAACAGAGAGTGGTAAGACATCGGAAGAAGCGTCGTGGTGAGGAGGTTGCAGAATGAGTCTTTCTAGTGATCTGGAATGAGGCCAACTAAAGCGCAGAGCACTGGGAGGCCTGTGCTCAGGAGCTCATGGCACAGGAGGGACTGGGAGGCCTGTGCTCAGGAGCTCATGGCACAGGAGGGACTGGGAGGCCTGTGCTCAGGAGCTCATGGCACAGGAGGGACTGGGAGGCCTGTGCTCAGGAGCTCATGGCACAGGAGGGACTGGGAGGGCACAGACCTCAGCGTGGAGGTGGCTTCGTGGCCTGGGACCCACTTCCTTTTGTTTTTGTTTCCACTGAGGTTTAACTTTACCCCCTCAAGTCAGGAGGGGTCAAAACCACAGCTCATCCTGGACAGCGGTGCACACCTTTGATCCCAGCACTGTGGGAGGCAGAGGCAGGAGGATCTCTGTGAGTTCAAGGCCAGCCTGATCTACAGAGGGAGTTCTAGGACAGCCAGGACTGTTACACAGAGAAACCCTGTGTTGAACAACAAAACACCGCCACCACCACCACCAAACAAACAAACAAACAAACAAATCCCCGTAGCTCATAGAGGGCTTATGTACTTGAAAAGTTTGGGCTGCAGAGTAAACCCTAAGAGGAGTTCTCCCATTGTCTGCTCAGTTCTTCTAACTTTTATTAATACAAGAATTGGATATATCAACCTGAGAAAAACAAACACCTCAACAATATTGATTATTCAATCCATGAGCATTTGTTGAAATGTGAAACTGATTTGCACACTACCGGTTCCATGTAGAGTTCTTAGTGGAGAAGCTCATGGATAGATTTTCCCAGGCATTTGATGATCAGTGCAATTAGAAACCTGCTGCTTTTAAATTTCATTTCCCTATTTCCATGCTTATATATGGTCACAGAAGTTGGCTTCGTGTGGTGGTTTATATTCTGTAGCCTCATTTACTGTCTCTAGTGGATTTTGTAGATTTCCGTGGACCCTTCACAATTCACAGGATCATATTTCCTGTCAGTGGGAACAGACACAACTTGTCTTTCTCTATTTAATGACTTAATTGTTTTCTTGTCATGGTGTGACAGTGAAGACCTTTGCTCCAGTGTGGAATGGAGCTGGAGTCAACAAACCTCAGCTCCTGAGAGGAAAACCCTCTTTTCCCCTTGAGTAAGGTGTGACGCTGGGGTTTTCATGAGTACCTTTCATCAGACTTAGAAATTTCTCTTGAAGAAAAATCCATCCTTTTGCCAAAACTTTTTCTAGATTTTTTTATGGCTTTGTTTGTCAAATGATTTTTCTTCTTGGGTTTCTGTGGATGATTTTGTTAAGGTGGAGAGTTACTCTGGGTTTTGAGTGTTGAAACCACTACGATTTCTGGGTAAGCCTGTGTGCCATGATATACTTTGCATATCCCCATATTTGATTTTTTTTTTTTTAGGATGGGGATTACCTTGAACTTCTGGAGAGCAGAAGACAGGGCTTGGGATACCTACTCTGACTTTTTGTTTGTTTGTTTGTTTTCATTTTGTTTTTTGAGACAGGGTTTCTCTGTGGCTCTGGAGGCTGTCCTGGAACTAGCTCTTGTAGACCAGGCTGGTCTCAAACTCAAAGAATCCTCCCGCCTCTGCCTCCCAAGTGCTGGGATTAAAGGCGTGTGCCACCACTGCCCCATTACCTTGAACTTCTAATCCTCCTGCCTCCACTTGCTGATATTTCAAGCATAAGCCACTCCTCGTGGTGCTGGGGGCCGGGAAACTCATGGCCGTGTGCTTAATAAGAGGTGGGAACTCTGCTTACCAGCATGCCCTGACCCACCATACTTGACTTTTTAAAAATATTTTTGCTGTTATACTATGAAGGATTTTGGCCCATAATTGCATTTGATTTGTTGTGCTTTGGTGCTGGGCTCATGCTGGCTTTCTCAAACAATTGTCAATGGTTCCTTCTTCCCTTTCTGTGTAAGAGAATACAAAAAACCACACACCTCTTTAAATATTGGGCAGCATGCACACTGCAGCCTTTTGTCGTGTAGCCGACTGTAGAAAGATCTGTTATGAGTTCAATTTCAGTAGACCCTGTGTATGTAGACAGGCTATTTCCTGTTATGTTTCGCTTTCTTTTGGTGGGTTAAAGTTTGACCAAAATCAACCTGGAGTGGAAAAGGTTGATTTAGCCTTCCAGGTCACAAGCCATCATGTAGGAAAGTTGGGGCATGAACTCCACTCAGGAGCCTGAATGCAGGAGCAGAAACCATGAAGGAACACCACTTACTGGCTCACTCTCCAGTGTCTTGTTCTCTGCTACCTTTTAATAAATCCCAGACCACTGGCCCAGGGATGGGGCTACCTACATCAATCTCCGTTAACAATTCCTCACAGATACACCACAGGTCAGAATGACCAAAGCAAAGCAAGAACCCTGCACTAACTCTGGCCTGTGTCAGGTTGACTGCAGAAGTTAACCAGGACATCGTGCCATTTTGCTGCTTTTGTTTGTCAAAGAAAAAAAAAAAACTCCATTTGTCTGAGAAATCAAATCATACGTTTTGTTATTCTTTCACTGTGTCTAAAATACACTCCACAAGCTGGAGAGATGGCTCAGTGATAAGAACACTTGCTGTTCTTGCAGAGGGACCCAGAGTCAGTTCCCAGAACCAATGTGGGCTGGGTCACAACTATCTGTAATGAAAGTTTTAGAGTATCTGATACTCCTTTGTGGCCTTCATAGGTACTTCAAGTGTGTGGCACACACACTCA